>NW_009703095.1:20271-41092 GCF_000703405.1 Apaloderma vittatum | reverse complement strand
GAAAAGAAAAGAAAAGAAAAGAGAAAAAGAATGGGATTTTTTATAACAAATTTTGCTGTTCTGGATTAATTTCAACTGCAGTAACTGTGTTTCTACCTTTAAACCCCCCCTTGCTGCTTCAGCTGAATATACTGCCTGTGCCTGCCTTTCCTGCCTTGTTTTTCAGTGTTCCTGTAAACAGCTGTAAATTGTTCCTCCACCACAGCAGGTCACGTTAGCACTGGATGGAATTTATCTATCTGTACCTCGTGCTAGCAAAGTGGTATCAGTTCATTAAGTCTGTTATTTTTGCTATTTCAATTCAATTGCTGTTAAGGTCTATACAAGTTAAAAGACACAGTAATTGTTACGGACAGCTCACAATGAAATTGAATGACTGTTTTTCCCCCATACCTCAGTAAATGCACATATATAACATTTTATCTCTCCACTGTGCAATGGAAAGGACTACTGTTAAGTAGTCCATCCCTCTGCCAGTGCAGTTCCACTCTGTACTTCATCAGCCATGCTCACCAGCAAATGAAAGACCTGATTGTACAGCCCTCCCCATGCAAAATTGACACTACTGCTAGAAGCCCTTTTTTTTTTTTTTTTTTTAGCTCAGAGGAGCTTGATTTTGGTAAAAGTAAGTTAATTCAAACTGGACTGTAATGCTAAACCTGGAACATAACACTAGCATTAGGCATGGTAACAGGCATACATTTATTTTTCCTCTTACTAAACTGCAGGTCTTTCTGTATGCTAAACTTACAACTCCTTCACTTCTCATCCAATGCCCTTTAAGAAAAATCATGCTGCTCCTTGCATCCCCAATGACTGAGCATTTAAACCCAGGGCCCGCTGATCTTATTAGAGTTATCTTTTGTCTGAGCTACCGTGGTCTCATCCAATACCTGGGGGCATGGAGGTCAGAGGGAGGAGGAGAGAAAGATAACAGGCAGGGTAGTGAAAATATTAGCTCAGCTGCCCCCTACACCTCACACCCATTCCCACTCCACCCCCCAAGTCTCTATCCTATCTCTATCCAGCAGAGAAAGGACAATATGGGAACTGTAGTGGAGTCCAGGAGGGGCAGGTGGGACATTCCCAGTTCCTCACTACACCCCTGCAACACTCTAGTCTCATGGACTCTGGGCGGATTTCAAAGTCCAGGAGGAGACAATGCCAAGCCTGATTTCCAAACCTAGCTCCCTAAAAGCTGCTACTCCCTTCCACGGCCAGGTGAACGGGAGAGGGCATGGCAACGGATGGCTGGCCACCTCTCTCCATACTTAGGGCAGCTCGAGAGCCCCAGCCCAGTCCTTTCCCCACACACAACGCTACTCATGCAAGGGTCATGCAGGCACGTCATGAGAGCAATCTTCCGATTGTTCATTCATTATGAGTAACTGTGCAGTGAGTCCACTTCCCGGGGATAAATCAGCTCCAGGTTGCCTAGCCCCCAGTCTTGGGAAAGGTTCGGTGTGCAGTCCTACCAGTGAAAAAGGGGAGACACGCGCTCTGTTCCTCTGCCACCAGACTGAGAATAAAGAGGCATTTACCATCCTGCCCAGAGCTCTCCAGATATTCCGTCAAGTCGCAGCCGAACGCGCTCGCGGCTCCCTTCCTCTTGAGTTTCTGTTTGGCTCCCTTGTTCTTCATGAGATTCGTCCCAAAAGAGGTGCGCCCCCCTCCTGCCTTGCCCCCCTCCCCCCAGTCTCACGCTGGGCGACAAAAATCTCGCTCTTCTCCTCAGACCACTGCCCGTGTCCCGCTCCCAGGGAGCAACATCGGGGGTCCCATACAGCGTCCAGCCAAAGAGGTAAACATTAATCCCCACCAGATGTTGGGCTGCTCCCGTGGCAGAGGAAGCTCAGGGTGAGACGAGGCTCTCCAGACGGCAGCAGCAGCGATCATAGCCTGAGTCCGGAAGGGTTCTCATCAGAGGGAAGTGGGTGGTGGACGGGTGCCCACATCGGTGCTGGCAAGTTGGGGGCAGGCGATGGGTTGGGGGGGACGTCTTTCCCTCAGCGCAGTCCCAGGACCCTCCACAGCCACCTTCTGGCTTTCGTCAGCTGTGCTGTCGCCACTTCCAGCAGAAAGCGTCACAGTCTGGTCGCCCTTCTCTCGACTTTCAGAAGAGACTGGAAGTTCAAACTGACTAATGAAAAGGGACCAGAGAAGAGTCTGCAAAAGGCTCCTCTTTGGCTCCCCCCCTTCCCCTCCTCCTGCTTTCGGACAGTTAGAAGAATGAGAAACCAGCTTCCTGTCCTGACTTTGCTCGCTCGCTTTCTCCTTTCTCCCGTTTTACAAATCCTAGGATTATCCAGCTCAAAAATATGCTGAAAGGAAGTTAGCCGAGGAGGGGGGCGGAGGACGGTTTTTGGCAGTAAAGTGTGTGCATGTGTGTGTGTGTGTGTGCAAGAGGCTGAGGGAAGGCGGGAAGAGCAGTTGTGGGACGGGGATGGGGACGGAGGGGGAGGAAGAGAGAAAGCCTGTCCTGTCAGTCGACAGATAACGGACTGCCTGAGAGGAAATCACTGCAAGCTGAGCCGCAGCCTGCAGCGTGGTCAGACGCTTCCTGCGCTACCAACTCCCAGCTCTTAAAAGGCCCGAGTAGGGGCTGGCAAGGAGGAGGGAGACCAGGAGCTACTCCAGTAAATCTCTGCCTCTGTTCATCGAGTCCTCTGTTGCAAGGCGTCTTCCTGCCCTCGAACATGACTCTGTTGCTTCAGGATTTGTTTTCTTCTACAGAGACACAGGCTGGAGCTACCGAAGTGCAAGAAGGGGGCAGAAAGTTGGAAAATGAAAGAGAAGGGGGAGAAGGGAAACTGGCAACTAGAAACAGATGCTGTCCTGGCATCTAAGTTCACGTACTTTCAAGTCAGCTCCCCAAAATAGGCTCCACTTGACCTTGATCTTGGCATTTAGAGACAAGGAACAGAATTATCCAGTAGCGGCAAAAAGGGAAATGAGACAGGTCTGTCCTTGAGCCCTGAATCTTGCTCTGCCTCCTCCCCCCCAACATTTCTAGTCTAAATTTGAGTACCTACGTATCTCTGCTCATAAGAGCAGACACTTGCACTTACTCCACATCTTTTATCCCAGAAATTCAGACCTCTTTACAGGGCTGGGTATGCTGGTGGGACACACGCTGCACCTACCTACGGAGTGCAACTTAACTCTGCTAAGGCTTCACTGCCCCCTCTTGCTCCTCACGAAACATAACTGTTTAGGTCTGGGTGAAAAATAAACAAACAAATGAAAAACAGGAAATTGCAGCTTTTCACCAATAATCAGACCAAAGATAAGGAGAACAGTTTTGGTTTGCAGGAAAACTGGCCAGGAAATGGGCAAAGGACTCCTTCAGTCCTCAAACCTGGGTTCTGCACCCCACACAGCAACCTCTCCAAACTCACTGTCTGTCCCCTTTATTTTGACAGAGTTGTTTCTCAGAGAAATCAAGTTTCCAACTGACCTGAGCACTGCCAAAAGCAATTCAGGATCTGTCTGTTGGTATAGTGACTTCTTTTTTATTTTTCCCCTCAAAATTGTTGGACGTTATCACTTCACATAAAAGAAAAAACACCAAAAGCCCCAGTTAAGTACCTTAAGCAATTATAACTCCATTTGTGGCGTTTATCACCATAATTGTCATCATTGTCCCCATTTTACAGGTTGCTGGCTGATGGGGTGAGGGGAAAATGATTTGCAGAAGGGTGCCAGAGGGGTGCCTGACCTGTCAGCTTCCAGCCTCCTGCTCCCAGGCTAAGGAAACTGAGCTCTCACCACTAGACCAATGGTTGTTCTTGGGGACCCTCAGTGCTCAAGAAAGACTTAAAACATCCTTGCCTTTACTCTGGGATTCTTACAGCACCTTCATGTCAAGACGGAGCATGGGATCCTTCCTCGTACCAGCGTGCCACCAAATCCATCGCGTGCCACGGCACATCCTGCCTGCTTGCCAAGGGGCAGACTTCAGACAGGTTGGACAGAGAACAGGATACTTAGAACTGGATGTCTTGCCAGGCCATCCTCCCGCTGCCTGGGCAGCTGGCTGCCTTCTGTAGGAAGAGAAAGCCCTCTCCTCACTCCTTTGAGGAGAAGGCCCATCCTCCTGCACACACCAGCCTTCGCCTGTAGGGCTGAGCCTCAGCAGCAGACCAAAAGGTGGGGAGGAACAGCTTAACCTTGAAGGTAACCACAGCATCTTCTTCAAAGGCCTGAATTTCCTTCTGCAGACACCTCCCTCTCTCCACAAACCAAATAGGACTTTTAAACTCCCTGTTCTGGTTTCCTCCATTGCCCTACATCAGATGGCCTCACTAACAGGGTCTGTGTACACAGCCCTCGTCTGTCCCCTTCGCGTGGTGACCTGCTGTACCACAACACTCCTGCCTTTGCCTCCATGGCCTCCCTCATCTTAGACATGGTTTCCGCACTCCTCCCTTGCAAGCCTACCTAAACAGGATGCCTTCAGAAGAGGATAGCTTCATTTAAGGAAAAAAAAAAACAAACCAGAAAAACTTAAATAAACATAATCAACTCCTGCATGTACAGAGCTCCTTCATGTCACCAGCGAGGGATCCACGGCCCCAGGCACAGCAGGAAGCACCCTGGCATGGCTGCTGTTCAGCTTAGCCCCACTCCCCTCCCTCGTGCAGCTCTGTTCCAAGGGGCCTTGGTAGCCCAGGGGTCCAGAGCACAGGGACTCAGCAGTGCTGCTGGGTCAGCCCATCACCCTCACTCCTTGCCATTCGTCACAGACCAGTAGACATTTTTGTTGAAAACACCATTTCTTGTGACTCGGCTCCTTGGCAGTTCCCTGCAGCAGCTGAGAGAGGCGCCATCTTTGGGAGCCCTGGTGCTGGGTCCTGCTGGCTAATGAACATGGCAGAGACTGAGCACTGCTGTCTGATTTTGGTTATCTGAGAGCTATGCTGTGCTGCCCTGATCTCAGCAAGGCTATGGTGGGTGATGCCTGTCCAAGCCATGGCACAGGACCACCATCAGCCATTGCCACCAGGTTTCTGCATTGAGGGACATGGAGAGACTGCCACTCCCATGCCACGAAGAAACAGTATTTGAAGCATAAGAGTAGGGAAGAGGAGCTAGAAACAAAAGAGGCAGGATTCTCACTTTATTCATAGATGTTCTTTCAGGCATTGCAGTTTGCTGCCCTACTGGCCCATGCCAGACACTCTGTGGATGGAAGAGGGAGCCAGAGAAAGGAAACTGCGTGGCAGGCTGGGTGAAAGAGGCTTGTGTTGCAGAGAGTGAAAGGCTTGAGAGCTCTTCCCAGTCAGGCTGGGCTACAGGGGTGGCTTTCCTTCTGCCAGGACGAAGTTCAATGAGAGGACAGAGGGGAGGTCACTGCAGGATTGCCTGTGGAGCCCAGAATTGGTAGGTGGAGGAGGTCAAGCAAGGTGAGCAAGAACCGAACAAGGGAGGCTTTACAAACAAAATGCTTCATATCGGAGCCTAAAATCAGTGCTGAGCCAGGGGATTTTTCTGAGGAAAAGGGTCGATGTTCTCCTCCATAAAGGAAAAAATAAGAAGTCTGGATTGGCATAGCTCCGGAGGCAGGGTAGGTCTCTGTAATAGTTAGGGTGTGCAGCAGGGCTAAGGAGTAAGCCAGTTTCCCTCCTGGAAAAGCTTTCAAAGACAAGAACAGGCAAAGCTGGAGAGGAAAAGAGCTCAGGCTAAAAGCATGGAAAGCAAAAAGGCATTCAAAGCTGAAACAGCTGGAAAAGAAGAGGGAATTTCTCTCCCTCCTAAAAAAAAAAAAAAGAGCATAAAAAGAAAAAAGTGAGTCTGCAGAACAAGAGCCAAGCCAGAGCCTTCACAGGAGCAATCTCTCTGTAGAGATTACTTCCTAGTCCCCTCTGCCATACAAACAGCGTGATGGCCAGTTGTCCCACGGTAGCACTGCCCAAATCAGGAAGTCATGGCCCACAACACTTACTTTAACTCCTTCCCTTTGAACCTGTAAAAATAGGTCAGTATCTGAAGTTAGTCATAAAGGCCTCCCTGTCAGAAAGGCACACAGGTTCACACAGGAAGGTGGGGCACCTTCCTGTCCTGCTTCGCTGCTCATGTGCGATGCCTCACCCTTCATCTTGAGAGCCGATGTGGCAAGACAGCTTTTATGTGTGAATGAACGTAGGGTGGATAATGACTTTACAGTTCTCTTTGTGCTCACAGACAGGGTATCAGTGACCCCAGAAGCAGTTAGAGAGCCTGGAAAAAATGCTTTGGCTATTAGGCCTAAGTATTTCTTCCCCTTCTAAGAGCCAGGGGCCACGGAGAGGCGTCACACAGACTATTTCTGAGCACCCATCTCTCCCCTCCCTGCTGCATTTCCTTCATTGTGTTTGAGCTCTTTCCTATCCGTGGCTTTAAAATCTCCACCAATCTGCCAGGCGCCACTCAGCACAAAAGAGAGGGGGGAGCCAGGGAGTGGAAGAGCCAGGGAGGGGGAGGATCTGAACCCCTAAAAATAGCCCTGCCGAGTACGTCTGTTTTCCTGACACAGACAGTTCATTGTTAGACCCTGACACGCCAGTTCACCCTCCCTCCCCACCCCTCGACGTACTCTCTTTCCTCTCCTGCCCCTCTCCAGCCTGATTTCCTGTCTACTCCCATGCCCATGGCCAAAGCTGGAGAGCATATTGTGAAGCCTAAGGCCTGGTGTGGAGGCTTTTGTTTGACTCCATGTTGGATGGCAGACTACGGAGCTACCCTTCAGCTTCTCTTGTCACAGGGTTCCTAATTTCACCCATTCCCAGTTACAAAACCCATCTCTCCCAGCTCTTACTTCCCTTTCTGCCTTCCACAGGACTCTCTTGCCTCATACTACAACATGCATTCTTCTATGTGTATGTCTGCCCCATGCAACCTTTTTATTAGCTACTTCACAAACCCCAGCACTTCAACTATAAATAAAAGAGGCACCTCACATTCGCATGCTACGGAGCCTCCTCCTTGCTGGCTCCATGATACAATGGTGTAACCAAGAGATACAACAGAAGACTCTAGTTATGAACCTGCACGATGATGTGATGTCAAAACAGTGATGTCATATAAAGCAACCAGAAGAGAAGAATTGGAACAACCCTTGTATCATGAAGGTATTTTTTCTCCCACTTTGTTGATTGGGGCATAGGGCAAGTATCTATGGCTGGAGGACCAGGTGTAATAACTGACATAATAGGAGCAAACATATACTCCTGCCCATTCCACCTCCTTGAGTATCATTACAGATACAGTGAAATCTGAAGTACATAAGTATCCTATTACAGCATGATATTCAGTTACTGATTACAGCACCAGAACTACAAAATGTACAACTACATTTTTAGCCAGACTGCCTTCTCCCACTGCTCACAGTCCTTTCAGAAGTGTCTTGCATACAGAAAAACAAATGAGGAGTGTATCTCCTTTCCCTTACTTAGAGCACTAACTTGTCTGAACAGTGATGGTTTCTTACTCCTGTATTTGTAAAGCATCTAGCACAGAGAAACTCAAATTCTTGACTGAGGACTCCAACTGTTCTTTATTTAAAAAACACAAAGACTGTTATAGAAAGGCTTTATGTCTCCCAGTGTAAAACTTCATTGATATTGCAATAATATTTAATAATATTATAAAACAAACATTTGGAGAAAAACTCTACCAGAGAAGGCACATAGCCAGTAAAAGCTTCCTTCATCTCAGAGGCATGTTCTGAACCTTGTCCAAGCATCTTACCAAAAAAATGATCCATTTGGTGAGGCAGGAAGGCCACAAACCTCACACCATGGAGCCATTCCAAACTCACACAGGCCTTTTCAAGAGCACCCTGCTGGCAGTTTTTTGGATAACATGGAAGAGGCAGCTGCCAGTCCTGTGCTGAGTATAAGTAAGATAGCACGTAATAGAGAGGTGATTTCCTCAGCACATCACCTCACTGCAAATAGCAACAGTAAGAATTACCACCAAATCAGGAAATGGTTTTGCCTCCTTTTTTCCCCTTGATCAGGTAACCAAAGGGACCTCCTGAAATTAAGTAACTTGCTTAAACCTATGTTGTGACTCTATATCAAAGCAAAAAGCCAAATCAACTGCATCTATGAACTTGGGAAATGCCTTAACTATAATCTCATTGCTTCTCCTGTCTTACCAGCCTGTGAACACAAGCAATAATCAAGGTTTTAAGCATAGATGTGATCTCTAGGAGCTGAGAAAATCGGGGAAGAAAATCCTGGGGAGATCTGTCACTTCAGGCATGTGTTGCTTAGTCACCATGTCCAGCAGCTATACTACCGCAGCCTAAAGGAGAACAGAGCACTTGCAGTATCTGTTCCTCCACACTTGCACCCCGCTGGTTTTGAAGGAGTTTCCCCCACCCTTTATCCTATAATCAGTGTTCTAGCGAAAATGAGAAATCTGCTGAGTCAGAGGCCTGTAATGCTAGAAGAGAAACTATTTAGTCTCTGTTGCTTTCAGTTCTGCCAGACAGCATTGCAGGTACATTATAAAGGACTCCACATGTATAGTTTCTGATTAGCCCAGCTCACCACTGCTCAGAGGGCACTGACGCCAACACCCGCTTCACTGCCTGTGTTTCCACCTTCAGATGTCCCTCTCTTATTATCCATTCTGCTAATCATGTTGCCATGGAAGAAGGAAGCTACGGGTTAACCAATCTGCATAAAAACGGCAGCCATTGCACTTCAATTATTTTAATGTTGATGCAAGGCTAACAAGAGAGCAAGAATATGTATTTTAAGGACTAATCTGGAATGGAGGAAAGAAACTAGTTTAGGTGTTCACTCACTTCTTGTATAAGGTAAGGGCTGCTTTGTGATAATCTTACTTGTCTAAAAAAACCCACAAACCAAAACAAACAAAAAACCCCTCCAACAAATAGTTCAGGGGCGCTCACTATTTTAGGGATAAAAGCTACTCTGTTATATGCTGTGTTTAGAAGTCATTTAAAACATGACTTCCTTTATTCTGGGGTCTTCTCTTGATCACTTGTAAGAATCATCTTTTCTGTGAGAGAGTTATGTCTTGGTTTAGCATAAGCTTTCAAGTAGGACTCCTTTTATTGCACCTGAACATCTAGCACCACAAGGAAGAGTTCCTGTGAAGAATTGCCAGCTATGATGATGGTATCCAGCTAGGACAGACTGTTACTTCATCCCTTCTCACTGTCTCTAGCAAGGAAAAATAGGATTTAGTGGCAAGGAAGGAAGAAGAGAGGAAATTCAAGTTTGCAAAAGCCACATGTCCCCCTCGCAAACACCTCTGCAAGAAGGTTGTCAGCTGTGACGGGTAGAGTGCTAGCAGCTGTGGCAGGCAAGGCCAGGTGTTGTTGCAAGTGGTAGTCTCCAGCACATTTGTTGTTTCTTATTTCTACTCACTGAGCTAAAGCATTTGTGGGTCTGCACAAATGATCTCCTATTGTCTTCCTTACGGGGCTGACCATATCCTCTCTCCCTTCTAGGCTTTCTCTTCCTGCCTCGCACCACATCCCTCTTCATGGTCAGGCGTGTGCCGAGGTTAAGTGGAAAAACAATTTGCCTTTCTACTGTGCTCTCAAATGCCAAAGGGTCGGAGCAGGGAAATCAGCTGTGTGGGGAGATTCCTTTTGGCTGAGATTTGAGTGCCCCCTCTCTCATGACATATAATATTAATGCTCTCCATCTACTCCCTCAGGGAAAGCCAGTTTTCCTTTAACATCATCTCCTTACCTATGCCCTGGCTGTTCTAGCAGGAAGCATTTTCCGTGGGGATGTGCCAGGTCATGGAGGATTTTTAAAATTCTTTGGCACATCTGCTTTCTCTTTTCCTCTGCTTTCAGAAATGTCACCAGCCCTGCACTGCTTTCAGCAGCGTTGTTTAGTTTGAATCCCATCGAGTCTCGGCACCTCCAGGCAGAGGTGGTACAAAGTTATCTCCTTGTCATCACAGGCCAAAAGGGCTTGGTTTGCCATCACTTTGACACCTTATTGTCTAAATCTGTAGTTCAGATTATTTCCTGACTCATGCTGAAGTTATATTGTGTGTGAATTATAGCAGAAAGTACTCAGAAGACTTCAGGCTGCAACCAATAATATCCTCTCTGTGCTTTGCAATGACTTAGCTTACCAGGCTGTGTTCAGCTTTTATGGCCAGTGTAGCATCACTGTAGCTAGCCAACGTGCTTGGGACATCTGGGGAGCCCTCTCCTTTGTAACTAGGGTGCCTAGAGCAGAACTGGTGTCTTTTCTGTAGGTTAGCTGAGGGATTTTGTTATCTTTAGCATAAGCTTTGTCTAGGAAGCCTGGCTCCCTAATGCTGCCCTGCTATATTTAGACCCTCTTCTGGTGTGCCCACCCAGTACTGTTCCCCTTGTTTGTTTCCTACCAAACAATGAGACCTGAAAGAATTGCTTGGAAAGGGGCCAATGCTCTTGCAAATGAAACTGTCAGGCGGCCAAGCTTTGCAATGGCCTTTTGTAACATACTGTACTGGGAAATGGGAAACAGTTGTCCCTCTTGCTTCAACCTCCAGCGTGGGGTTTTTCCCCCCACGCTAGCAGCTCCGTGGTGTGGCCCTGCCCCAGGGACAGTCTCTGAGGAGGTGTCAGAAAACATGGCGGGGAAATGCCAAGGGGCAACAAATCAGAGTGGCAAGGAGCAATGTAAGATCTGTTCTCTGTTCTCCCTCACCTCTAATCCTGTATTCCTGCCAGACTGTCTTTTAGCAGCAGGTTGTTCCTGGAAAGCCTTTGCTATCTGCTCTGATTGTAGTAGAAGCTGCTCATGTACATATAGGGTTACAGGTGCGGTCAGATGCCCTTCTCACTCCCCCTGTATTTCTTTTCTGTGCTCTTGTGGTGCTTGGCTACCGTTTCCTACAACCTCAGCACTGCAGGGAAAGAAAAAAAAACAGCCCCAGCCCTACTGGTGAGCAGAATATGAACCACATTAAGATTACTTTTGCTTGTTTTCAACAAATGTGGCCAAAAGAAAAAAAAACAAAGGAGAAGGGAAAAGAGTCAGACAGGGAGAAGAGAGATTTTTTTAAGATGGGGATGTCTGCCTGATCCACAGTAGCCTAAATGACGAGAGCCTGGAAACTGCAGATTTGTGTCCAAAATGGATTTAGTTCCATTACCTTAGGTTCCAACTTTGTTGCTTCTTTTGGCCTCCTGAGCCAAACCCTCTCTAGCCAGAAAAGGACTTGTGTATTCCTGAGGGAGATTCCAGGAATATCCACCAGTTGGATTTGTTTTGGGTTTTCCTTTAGGCCCATAATCATAAGAGAGGTCAGAGCTTGCAAAAAAAATAATAATTGATGCCAGCATTTCCAGCAGAGGAAGAAAGGTGCTGAATACCAGAATCACAGCCAAATTTAGGGCAAGAGAAAGATCAGCTAAAAAGGTATTTGCCCAAACCACTCAGGCATCTGCTGGTAGCATGTAAATGTCTTGTGAGGAATAGGGGGTGAGCGAATGTGCCCCCAGTGCCAGAACATCATACTCGCACTCCACAGATCATCATGGACACATTGCTGTCTGGCAAATTTAAGAGATGCTGGGACGAATCCAATGGTTTGAGTTACAGTTACGTAGCATTTTTTTTGTAATGACACCAAGTATTTGCAGCTTGAAAGTGGAACCAACTTTTAAGAATGTTTTAGGGGAACACATGCTGGCTGGAAAAATGCATCTAGGGGTGAAATAAATAGATAGTATTTTGATGACATGAGCACCAAGCACCAGTTGACAGGCATTATATGACATAGAGGAGTCTTAGGCAGAAGTTGTGTAGATGAGTGGAGAGTACAGCAGACAAATCAGGTAAAAGGCAGAAATTAAGGCAGCAAGGAAAGGCTGCACTTCAGACTGAACTCTAGCAGACAGTGTCTTTAGGATACAGTAAACAGGACCCTGCACTGTTGCATTTCAATGTATTGCAGAAGACAACTCTAGTAACTCAAATGTCACTAGAAAAAAAAAGATGAGTCAACAGGGGATGGCCCTTGCCATAGGACATAAGGCAGTTTCATATGCATTGTTTTCTGGGTTGTAATATTATTGTAATACGTAGCAACTGTCTTAACAATCTGGCTTCTGGAGCCAAAGGATTTCTTGTAAGAATCCCAGCTTTCAGTATAAACCAGTGCCAAGAAAGTTACATCCCTCATTAGGGTACAGGGAAATTTTAAAGATACAAACTCTAAAAGCTTGGAAAATTTTGGGTGGTAGCCTAAAAATCAAAGGCCTCTCTCTATAGCAGCTCCTGATTTGGTTCATACGGGCTGGCCAAGAAATCTGTGATCCTCTTGGTTCATGTTGCAGTAATAAAGGGGTTTATTTCATACTCACTAGTTATTGCAGAACACAGATCCACTGTGCTCAGTGACTAAAGATCATTTGTGGAGCCTTAACAGTCAACAGGAAATTATCTTCTCATTTTGCCAAATCACTTTATCACGACGCCATTACGAAAAAGACTGTTCATCTATTTTAGTGGTTGCTTAGGAGATGTGAGAGCGATTGGCCTTCAGCAACTTCCCTCTTCTGACTCTCCCCAAGATAGCGCTGCAGTCCCTCACCTATAAGAAAGCCGCTGGGCGAATGCTCGGATGGTCAAGGAGATTTTACACTCAAGCTCTTTCTGTGACCTGTTGTGACCGCAAAGCCAGGTGGAGGAAGTCCTGAACTCCAACTGAACAGGAAACAGAAAAGCTTAGCAACAGGGAGGATCCGGGGAAGAAGGTGGATTCATGACACTCTGAGAAGCTCAGAGATGACAAGGAAATGGCTACTAAGGTGCTGCTAATTCTCCAAGGACTGAGTGGCAAAAATCTGCATTCAGTAGTTGCATGGTGGACCCCATGCTGGGAGAAGCTTCTTGCAGGAACTTCTGTTTAGATGTGAAATGGATGCTGGGGAAGGAATCATAGTTGCCTTTAAAAAAAATTTAAAAATGTGGGTTTAAATTTTAAAAGAAATGGTTCTTCCTTTTAAAAAGTGAAGCTCTTTGAAATATGAATGTGAAGTTTTGACACCGTGTATTAAAGGCATGATCTCACACCATCAAAGCGAGGCAAGTCATCAGTACAAAGTCTAAGAGAAGTTTGCTGAAGACAAAAAGCTCCTTTTCCCTACAATTCACAGCCTTTTCTGGAAGTTCTAAGAAGTTTTCTTAAATTTATTCATTATTGTTATTATTTTGATTCAATAACTAATGTTCTGATCAGCACTAAGACATTCATAGCAAGTTGGAAAACCAAGGAAGACTTGATTTTCTTTTTTGGTCTCAGTATAAATGAGATTTGAAAAGTTGAGAACTATTAGCTCTAAAACCTTGCAAGACATATTGTGCAAAAAGAAACTTTTCAATTCACTACCTATAGATAATATATAATATAATGCTTATTCAGATTTGATCAACTTGTCTCATATATGCTGCACATCTACTGTGTATCTTCATTACCTAATAAAAAGCAGAATTAAAATGCTAGCTTTCTGCATCTTAACTGAATTCCTGTTCTCATCCAAAAATAGCTCGACTCAAATCAAAATTAAAAAAAATAATTATCATGTAAATAAGCAAAGCCATTCACTATTTTCTAACATAACTAAATGCAAATTATGGATCTGAGTAAATGTGAGCTATTAGATTGTTCTATTTACATGTACAGAGAGCCCAGGGTAGCAAAAAGTTACCAAATTTAGTGGAAGGTCTATATTTAGTTTCAAATCAGGATGCTTTAATTACCAGCTAACAGGAAGCAACCTTTTTAGTTTAGATTTGTTTTGTTTTCTGGTAATTTTTATGAGGTTTTGGAAATAACTACATATGTGAAGCATAATTAAAATAGATTACTCCAATCATCCTTTTTTGCTATCTGATATTTTTAAATCATGCTGTCTTGAAAAGACGTAATCACATACCAGTCTTGTGGAAACTTTACAAATGCTTTTCTAAGATATCTCAGATAGTTGTCTCCCTTTTAAACTATCTGAACTACCCACAAACAAGTTAGAACTGGATCATCTCCTCTTTTCAAGTTAACTTTTGCAAAAAGCAATGCAGTTCCTCATGTTTGCTGGTTTCACTGACTCTTCATGGCCAGAGCAGAAATGGATAGCAGTGGAGACCCCCAACACCAGGTATGTAGTTAGCAGGTTCCAAATAAACACAAAAAAACCTAACCCAAAGCAACACCTTTTCTGTTCCCTATAGTCTAACACTGCTTTTTACAGGCACATGAAACCACAGTCACTCAATATCTGAGGGTTATGAAAAAATTTTTAACTTGCTGCCTGAGCTTTGAAGTGCCACTGCATCTGGGTAGTGCTCCTGTGTCAGGGGTAGTTAGGTGCCGCATTTCCAGAAGACCTTGGATTCTCTGTTACTCCTATCAGTCCTCTCGCTCTGCTCTTTCCTGGTACAAGGTTTCCCGTACTTCAGCTTCTCATGCTGTCCTTCAGTTCCCAGAGCCCGTTTGTAGGCTGCAGAACAATAGCAATTACTGAAAATATGAAATGGGAGAAAATAAAACATCTTGATAAAACACTCACACACTGGGAGCAGGATATAAAAATAACAAGTGACAGCTCTGCTCTAGGGCCCCAGGATCTATGGATTGTGGATAAAAAATGCTTCTATTTTTCTTCTAGAGTCTTACCTCTTGTTCTGTTTCTGAAAAATGCCAATAAGGAGCCAGTTCCTCTTTGTCATCACTCCTAGGAAGTTCACTTCTCCTGTGCCAATACCATCATACCTTCTATTACCATAACACATTCTGGATCCTTTTCCCTCCTTTTATTTGGCTCCTCAATCTCGGTGGATAATTTTGCAACAAATTGCTTATTCAGCAAGTCTCGCTTATTTTTCCATTTTTGGACTATCCCAGAGCAGATTGCAATTTCCTCAGGTTCTTTATTATCTTAGGCTATCTAGCGAGTTTTTGCAGTTTCTTCCTCTCATCCATGGATTGACTGTGAACTTTGCTGGACATATTTGGCTAGTCATGATTTCAGGCATATAGACCAGTTGTGATGAGAGAGACTGCACGGCTTGAGAAAAATCGAGAATACAGTCACGTGCCAATGTTTGACTGAAAAAAACCCATCATTACTTTAAATTCTTTTACACTTGTATCTTTCACTTAAGGAAAGTGAACATGGAAGAAGGATGCTGAAGGGAGGATCATTTAAACATAGGACTGCACGTCATCAAAGGGGAACAATTTTTTCATTATATTCAGAACAGGTTATAGCCTCAGATATAAAATTCAGAGAGAGAAATAATGACTGAAAAAATATATTGTCAAGCTGCCAAGAGCTGCTTCATTTCATGGCTATCCTGGGGCACCCTGGTGTTTCCCATGTCCCTAGTCCCAGCTGCGCCAGCTTGTTGCTCAGTTGTAGGAGGCGGCTCTGAAGTCAAGCGGAGCAGGTAGCAGGAAAAACCCCTCAAACCATCTTTCCTCTAAACATCACGTTGATGTGGGTTACCATATTAAAGATATCCCATGAAAGGTGTCCTATGTTTGTATAGTATGAAGGAGGGCCCTTGAAGGGAAGTACTTGTCTTGGCTGACATCCTGGGTTGTGTGCTGGCCCCACCTCACTGTAATGACCGGGTTGGCAGAAAGCACAGGTTTGCTGCAGGCTCCCATCATCCCTGAGCTCCTTCATTTACCTTTCTAGTGAGGAAAAGAGAGGCAAAGAGCAGAGAGGAACAGCGATGGTTTCTTTGAACAGGCGCTGTTTGAAAGCCAGGGTACTTTGGAGAAAAAGAAGAAAAGAAGGGAACTCCACCCTTTTACCACAGTAACGTCTCAAACGACATCCCAGAGCCCAGCTAGCTAGAGGCCTGTCTCGTGTTGAGAAGCAGGCCGGAAAGGGAGCCAGAAGAGGTGGGATGTACAGGGACCCAGAGATATTTTTAAACATGCTGGAGGTCTGGTTGCATAGTTTTGGACTGGTTTTGTTGGCACAAGGCCCTTCCTTCCCTGGTTTTGATAGATCACACTTGCTGAGGAGGCCCTCCTGGTGTGTCAAGATGAAATTTTCTGGCTGATGAGATAGCTCTGGGGATGAGTAACTAGACCCAGCAGCTTTTCTAACCACACTTATTCTGCAGCCTGTCTGGTTAAGGAAATCCTCCACTCAGACCCACTGCTCCGTGCACAAAGGCAGGACTGCTGTAGAGGACCTGCTGTGGGCCTTCAGATAATGTCACAGGTTTGACTGAAGGCCTGAACCAAGAAAAGCCTTTCCTTCCCATGCAGCTTTTCAGCCAGAGCCTCCATTCCCCACGCAAGACGCAGACCACCACCATGCTGTGTTTGACACAGAGCTGTGCCTCAGGGCCTCTTGCTGGCTTGCTGGTCAAGGAAGAGGACCGCAGGAGGCTCAGAGGAGCACCAATACAATCAGCAATATGAGCCATGACTAAATGTTGTTTGTACACCAAGCATACGTGGAAGATGGACAGAAGAAAGGATTGTGACTGTATGCAGGGAGGGAGCTTGGGTTCTTAACACCTTTTGGAGGTGTAAGGCACCATTGCTAAACAAGAAGGTCAAAATGAGGTGATTAAATCCTCCCAATCAGGCTGTGGAGGGAGCACACACCTGTGCTGGCTCCGCAATTGATATATCTGGTCACCCTTGATCCACTGGGAGATGATGATGAGGAAGTGCAAACAGGAGGGGCCCAGCCACTGCCCCACACAAGAGAGGGCTGAGCTGATCTCAGCCTATGTCACGCTGTGGTGATGTGGTATGTTGTGGAGATCTGGGACATCCTGTGACACAGCTTGTGACAAAGCTGAGAAAGATTAAAAGTACTAGAGAAGAAAAGCCTTGGCGTGTTTATTTTTGGTAGAAACAGGAAGGATGATGGTGACGCTAAAAAGAGCCCAAGCAGTGTCCTTTCAGAAGCCTACACTTAACAAACTATGTATTTTCCTACACATGGTAAAAGCATTTAGTTAGATGGGAATTTCTTCACCTCCTGCTGAGAAGAAACTCCATCTGGGTGGGAAAAGAGCTGTCACTTAACCATAAAGGTGATGAAAAGAAGAACACAGCTGAGAAATCAAACACGTGGAAAGTAGTGAGTTCAAACCTGGCCAGAGTAACAGTGCCACAGACCTTTCCTGAGGAAGGAAACACAAGACTTCATTAGGGGCTTCAGTGCTGCACTTCAGACTGAAGGAGCATCTCCACCGCTTCCAAACGAAGCCACTCAAATGAATCAGCTGCTCCTGTGGGTTTTGTTGTGTGCAGGTCGATCCTCCATGCAAATGCTGATGACGACATTTGTGCTTCACATACAAGTGCTGCTAGAGCTGCAGTCCCAAGCTCCTCAGCTTTTTTGTCTTACTGATTTTGGTTTTAAAGTAAGTCAGACTGGCCAAGAGGGAACAGAGAAATAACATAGTCTCTGTACGTTAACTTTTTCTCTATGGATCTATACCAATTGCTTCTTTCATTAATGGTATGAGTAGGTAGATTTAATTTTTGAATAAAATCAGAGCTAGTAGCTGCCTGTAACACCTGAGCCTACCTCTCCGGGCAAAGTACCCCTTTAGAAATCCCCGTGTGTGCAATAGCTAAAGGCCTTTACACATGTAAATCGTTTTCCTCTGAGGAAAAAATTTTACCCTGACATGTCTGCAGCAGGAACTCTACGTCGGGACGTCCACTGTCGACACGGGCGGCACTTGTGGGATTTGGGACTCAGCTTGACATCTAGTGGTAACGTGTGGTATGATCCCAGAGCTCGTACGACAAAGTGCAAAGGGTCAGTCCCGGATCAGGCAGGCTGAGGGAGGATCCTTTCGTGAGCCAGGCACACAACTTCTAAGCTGCATGTACAGCCACATCCCTTGGTATTATGCATTTTATTATCCTGCAGTAACAGTTGATTAAGGGAGAAAAACAAGTAAGAGGCAGGCTCGGGTCATATTTCATCCAGAAAAGCAACATCTTTTAGGATTTGTGGTTTGATCTCTTTGCTTATCATCTCTTGGATCATTATGCATGCTTTTACCATGCTAATGAAGCAATAGCAGGAAGGTCTTAACCCAAGTAAAGCAACAGAAAATGTCCAGATAGTTAATTCTGGAGTCTGGTAGAGTCTGAGTTTAAAGAAATTTCAGCTTCAGGTTTGATTGGTGCCTTTTATGATTGCAACCAGAAGAGTCTTGTGGAGCTGATCTGCTGCTAGGAACTGAATAATAAATGCACAGATAGAGCTGTCTTTATTAAAAGAAAATGTAAGGAAGAGCAAAATGATTCAGGTGATATGAGCAGCAGCCCAACCTAATATTTCTCAACGATGACAAAGAGATTCCTTATTTTTGTACTTCTCCACATTTCCTACAATCAGACTGAGAAAGTATCAATATCCCTTCAGAAACATTACTTTAGCCTAATCACACGCAAAATCTCATAGGGGAATTGAACACTCTTAAAAAGCTTGACCGGTTTCAACATCTAAGAAACTCAGCTTGGACTGCAAGAGTCAGCAGCTCCTCTGAACTTGCAAGATCTGCTTGATACCACTGAAATCAACCTGTGCAGATAGATTGTGGCCAAGCAGTTCTATTCGCCTGGAAACATTCGGTTAAACAGCTATACAGGAATTAGTAACATTTTACTGGGGATTAATTTGGCCCACTGTGTACAGCTGCCAAAAGGAAAAGAATAAATGTTAATTAGAAATTATATTAAGAGTTTTGGAGCATTCATTGTTTTACTTTTATTTTTAGTGGGAGAAAATAAAAATAATCATAGAATCAGAATAGCAATCATGGGTTATTGCTGATGAAATCACATATCCTGTCCTCCAGATGTGACAGCATAGAGATTCCATTCCTTCTCCCTCCCTGGGAAGTAAACCCTTTTTTTTGTTTGCATTGAGACAGGGAGTATTGCCCACTCTCTGTAGCGGCATTATGTGAACCCTATGTGCTACAGTGCAAACCGCGTTTGAAGCCCACTCTCTGGTGTAGTAAAATGATGTTTTCTCCCTAGGGAGCAATTTCTCAATCTCTGGAGCATGTTGCAGTGCACAGTTTTAACTGCCCCCAGGATGTAGCTCAGCTGGTCACCTGAAAAAGGCCTTTTCCTAGCAGAAAAAAACCCCAAGATTTATGAGTGTCCAACGGATACATATGGGGATGTTCAACTGAAAATCACAAAAACTTTGGAATGCTTTATTGGCCTGTCTGCCTTGGAAGTATTCCTTTGTTTAGGAAGTCAGGTAAAAGGCCTGGCTGGCTGAAGAAGAAGGGTGGGTTGGATCCCCCTGACAAGTGAGTGGGAACTGGGTTTCTCCTCTGAGGATGTCTCCAGGTTGCAGAAGTCTCTAGGTGCAAGAGGTGAAGAGGCATATGCAGTGTCAGTGAGCTGCTGAGTCAGTTCCCAGCCCTGCTACGCACTTCACAGCTGTTTGCTTCCTCAGACAGTCAGACGAGCGGGTGCAGTTTCCCTAACGAAACCCTTAATTCTGAGTAGCGATACAGAGCACTCCCTCCCAGCTTGGAGCAGAGAAAGTCTGCGCAAGCAATTTCCTCAAAGCCTTGCATTTCCTTCTTGTCTCGCTGTCATCAGGTTTGTATCTTTCTTTTTTCTTTTTTCTTTTTTCTTTTTTCTTTTTTTTTTACTTAGATGCAGTCGAGAGCTCCTCAGAGCAGGAGGGTGCCATGAACATTTGTGGCACAAGATGAGCAATGTAAGAGTACAACAGAAAGAAAATCCATCAGTAACAGGAAATCCTGAACAAAAGAATCAGCATCTTGGCCAGCAGCTCTAGCATTTTCTACTTGGTGGAGATCGTGAAAGAAAATACTGTAGTAGTAGATATACTTATGCATCTATAATGTAATAGAATAGAGGTTTAAAGGAAGAATATCAAATTTGAACAGTGGAAGGTTATTCATCATCAAGATGTAACTGTCAAGGTGAAGGTGTATAGGGTTCTTTTGGGGATGGAGGTGAAAAACAGGAAAAATTATCATTACCTCATAAAAAAACTTGTAGCTTTTTCCTACATGTCCCATCTTTGCAATCAGCCTGTGTTACTGTATGTCCATCTCCAAGCCTGGGGACATCCCCACAGAGGACCTCTGCACAGGAGGACAGAAGCAGAAGAACTCAACAACGTTTAAGCATTATTTAGGAAATGTAAAAATGTACGGGAACTCATTATGAATACTTTTAACAATGTGGATATGTTTTTTAAAATAAAGTTTAATCGGAGAGTGGCGACTCAGATGAACCGGAAAATGCCTGTGTAGGAGAAAGTTCTGAAGGTTAGTCCTTTACAAGGTAATGGCCATGTCTTCTGTCTTCCAGCATATAGCAACAAAATATTCTTGTCTTCTTAGTATTATCTTGATAATAATAACCAATGCCGTTCTTGCTTTGTACAATATTGTTCCCTTCAACACCTGTTGCATTGTGCTGTGACTGTACATTGCATTAAAACAAAATGACAAGAAAAGATTTTAGTAAAATTTGTAAAATCATGGTGGAGCTGGATGTTGCTGTCCTCTGTCCTGGTCTTGGCCTTCAAAACAAGAGGAAACAGGATTTTCATCCCTACTTATAGAAGTTCTCACTTCCCCTTTCTCCTCCCTTCATGTTTCTTCTAACAGCCATATCTAGCAATCCTTTCCAGCTGGGAAGATCAAATCCTGAATAACCAGATGAATGCTGGCTTCTGCTGTCCAGAGAGGAGATGCTGGTATTGTACACTGCAAGTGTCTCAGGCTTAAGGGCATGTTGTATTGCCTCCCAGTATCAGCTCTCTACAATCTTGTTCGTCAGCTCACCTCTT
>NW_009703095.1:0-20191 GCF_000703405.1 Apaloderma vittatum | reverse complement strand
GGCAGCTCTGATGCCTTTTGCAGGCACAACAGAACAGGGGCTTTTGAAATCCATTTCTGGATTTCATTCCTATTTATCAGTAAGTCCCCTCCAGCTTCTTGCTGTGCTGGTTTCCTTTCCCTGCCTCAGCACCACTGAGCCCACATCATGCTTCTAGCATCCCCCCATGGCAATCCCAGCAAGAGCCCTGCTAGCATCACAGCAATTTAAACACGAACCAAACAGCCACGTTAAAGCTTCCCGCGTGTTTCTGGGCAACACTTTCCTTCATACCCCAGACCTTGGACACTTCTTCTCTGCAGCAGTGTAGCTCATGGCCCACACTGAGGTACCAGAGGAGCAGAGCTCGCTGTGCGCTCTCCTTAGGTGACACCTTCACAGAAGAAGTGCCATCACTGTGCTAGATGGGACCTGTGCCAACCATGTGCCCAGGAGTCCTTGCCTTGAGGTCCCATCTCACCTCTTTAAAGAAGTAAACTTCAGCAGATCCAGGGCTGGAGCTCGAAATGTTTTTTTCCTGACAGATTTTCAAAGGAGCTCTCTGGGGAGGATTCTTCTCCCCCAGCTGTGCGATGCCTACGTCAGAGCTTGTAATCTATAATATCTCTTTTTATGACCAACCAAAAGGAACAGGCATTTGAAGAGCATAGTTCATTTCTTTTTGCTGACTATAAAGGGAGTCCACAATGATGAGCCTAGCTGCAAACTTCTGCATTCAATCAAGCTGAGGGAGATGAATTCCATCCTGGTGCCCAAAATTTTTGGAGGCTCTAAACATTTAATCCCGCTGCTTAACATTCAGAAATTATTCCACATTTTTTAGGTTGGAAGCATTTTTCTTTTTTTCTGGCAAGCTCAGTCTCTCCCTTCTTGCAGGCTTTAAAAAAAAAATCATCTTGGCATCATCACTGACTAAAATGGTAGATGCTAGTTAATTGCCTAACAAAATTGATTGATTAATTTTTTATCTATCTATTTATAAAACTCTTTTAATGCTATGAAGTGCTATAGAAATGCCACGTTGTTGTCAATAATTAATGAAGTAACATCTGGTGGGCACAAAGATGGATCACCGTCCCACAAATTAAGGTACACCATGTTAACTTGAGCACTATTTTTAGGTGAGTGCAGCTCATTACAAGCCTTTATAGATCAGTTTTGCTGAAAGAACGGTCCTTGCCTCTGACAGCTTTTATTGTTGCTCTTGCTGCAGCTAAAAGAAAATAGTAGCCCAACACTTTGTTTTCATCAGGGTTATTACAGATATTCTTTGCTCTCACTCCATTCTGCTCAGTTTCTGGAGCCGCCCCAACAACTGGGATACCTGGTCTCCTGCCAACGCTGCACCAAGCATCTGTCCTGTGTGCCTCTCCAGCACCCTCCCCAAGAGGTAACTCCTGTGAGTGTATGTGACAGTAATGAGAGGCATGTGGCTTCGTTTGATAAGTCCAGAGAAATGTGTTGTGCATTTGGGTTCCAACTGATCCCTCCTTTTCAAGGCTGCGGGAAGT
This sequence comes from Apaloderma vittatum, assembly GCF_000703405.1. NCBI lineage: Eukaryota > Metazoa > Chordata > Aves > Trogoniformes > Trogonidae > Apaloderma > Apaloderma vittatum. The sequence goes on along the minus strand of NW_009703095.1, from coordinate 18,680 downwards.
AAATCAGTCATGTTTTAAATGATCCCACGCTCCAGCTGATGCAGATTTGGAAATTGTTAATGAAAGCTCCTCGCAGCGTTATCTGCTTGTGGCCATATGGCTGTGTAGGGAGAAACTTCCACCCTGAAGTATTCTGTGCACCTTTCTGCCGTACTTGCAGCGTCGCTAGAAGGCAACCATAACAGAGCTGGATGGTGACAAACAGATCATGCTGGGTGGCCAGCGCATTGCAGCCGGGCATGAGGGAGAATTCTAATTTTATGCTTTTTTGCATAGGCTACTGGAGTAAATTTTGGTTTTTGTGTCAGTGCAGAGCATGCCTTTAAAGTGGCCTTGGGTCTTAATGACGTGTGGCCAGCATTTTACTTGGCATTCTAATGCATGGAATGAATCCTTTCTGATTGTCTTGGAAACTCTCTGATTTATTTCTCAAGGCTCAGCAACCTTTGGAAGAAATGTCCCTTCCTTCTCCCCATATTCCCGTGCCAAAATCCAATTCACCGTGTGTGACTAGTGTGAGGCTTTATCACATTGATTGTAAACTAATGGAAAAAAAAAAGGTTAAAAAACACTTCAAACATTCATTTTATCCATCTCCTGCCCAAGAGAGAATTACCCACATCTGGGCCATTCCTGGCCGGTATATATTTAAGTTTACCATCATGGAAACTCATCCACGCCAGACAATCTGCTTGAGTGTATCTGTAGCCTTACCCATAAAACTTCCATGTCCAGCTTGAATTCCTCTTGCTGCAGTTAATTACATGTCCTTTCCTCAGCATAGATATGAAAAAAGGATTATTCCCATACTTTTTGCAGCAGCCTTTTATGTGTCAAAGGCCATGCATCACATCCTCCTCCTCAACCAATGTCACCTTCTCTAGATTAAGCTAGCCCAGTATTTTCTGTCTTTTCTCACAGATCTTTTCTCAACTATTGACCTTTGTTGGCACACTCCTCCTAGACTCTGCCCAGTTGATCCACAGACATTTTGAAGTGTGATGCCGGTTGTCAAGCTGGGTTTGTACCAATACGAGTGCTGAAGGATTACTCCCCAAGCCTTAACAGAAGTCTAGGGGAATTTCCTAGTATGGTCTTACACATTTTCACAACAGTGTGACATTGATGATTCACAGTCTTATTTTCATCTGGTGGAAACCCTTCCCACCCACCCCTTTCTCAAGTCCCTCTATACAGGTCTATTACATAGATGGCAACAAGCAGTTGCTTTTCAGTATCTAAGGGGCTTGCTTCTCTTTGAATATTACTGACCTTCCCCCCGAGAGAGATGAAAAATCTTCCATGGCTCCTAGATATACTTTAGAAGAGCGATTTCCAATATCCTTAAAATGGTTACACCAATTGGCATAGCTGTTCAAAAATAGGCTTTTCTCTGTGGGGTTTTTTTAACCCCTCTATGAAGCTTTCACCCTGTTTTGGCTGGCTCCAGCTGGGTCTCAGCCCTCCCTGGCAGCAGAACGGAGCTCCCTCCAGCATCAGGCAGGTCAGGAAGGGCTTGGCTTGAGTATGAAAGAGAGTTTTGTGGCCTGTCTTGCTGGAAGGGAGGACTCAGCATAGTTTAGAGGGAGAACACTTACGAGAGCCCTTTGTTAGAAAACCACTGGCACAGTCAGCATATTATCTTCTCTCATTGCTTCATTGTGCAATGGAGAGCTGCAGTGGTCCCTTTAACATCACACTGCAGCTTCGAGGAAAGGCCCCTTTGTTGTTCCAAGGGTTTCAGAGCAGGCCAACAAAAACAGGCAGGGATGATTAAACTGCAGACCAGCTGAGGTGAGCTTGACACAACTGCTGATGTTCGGGTCAGCCAGTGCTTGTCTTCCATCCAGAAGATTTTCCCTTTGACAGGGGAGGGTCCTGTCTCCAGTCACACAGCTTGCTAGGCTGAAACAAGGAGATGATGCTCAGAGAGGAACTCCTCAGCAGCCCAGGGGAGGCAGATGGCATCCAAAGGGGCTGCTCCACCATTTTCATGGCTGTTCGTGTGCCTACGAGGCTGGAGGTGAGCTCTCAGGGGAAGGTCCATAACAAGTCCTGGTTTGACAGCTGTGCGAGGAGGTTGTGGCAATGCTCTGTGCAAAGCAATAGGTGGGGTTACTCTGCACCTCTGCAGTATCACGACACCACCAAGAACTTCTGACCTTCCTGTGGCCGCCTTCCCCTCCTCCTGCTGCTCAGTCAAGCTCTTTGTCCTCCACGCTCCCCGCTCAGCTGAGAAGAAAACAGCCCTGCAGCAAGGCTGAGGACAACACAGAATTGTCAGCCTCCACTGCTGGTGTCAGGGTCAGGCCAGCTGGCAGACAAGGAATCATTTGAGCTCAGCTCTTTGGCAGGCTAAATGAGCGGTGCTGGGATCGATCGCACACAGATACTCAAATATTCACCATGGGCTGGATGCACTATTCCCAGAGGATGATGCTTCACACGAGGGGCATCCCTATCTCAGCCTGTGTATTTAAAGAGCTGGAGTTAGGGAGAAAACCTGAACTGTATGGAGAGACTTCCAGGAAACTTAGTGCCCTACTATGTCTAAAAAAACAACCTTTTTTTCTCAACAGAAAATCTCTAACTCTTTTAAAATTAAGCTAGTTGCTGATCTAATTCCAAATGCTCGCTGCTTGGCTTGAAAGTGATTTCAGCAATGCTTTGATCTACACGCAAAAGCCACTGGGAATAGCACCAACTGCTCGAACAGGCCAAAGTCAAGAAAGAAAAGTATCCCTACACTAAAAAAAAATAGAAAAAGTGCATCCTGGTTCCTAGTCCTCTACCAGATCCACCTTGCAACAAGGCAGATTCACAGGCTCTTGGGAATGATTCAGTTCAAAACCAGCAATACCCTCGGGAAGCTTGGGTGCTATTGGGAATGTTTCCCTTCTCTTTCTAGATGTCTCTATCCAGCCTTCTAATTACAGTGGCTAGATTATTTTTACAAATAAATTATCCGACTAATTCAACCCTTTATCCAGCTCATGAATCATTAGCAAACAGACATTGCTTTTTGTTGCTCTTGGTAATTATTTCATGAATGGTTCGTGCAAATAAACTTCAGTCTGTGGGAGGTGTCTGCAGCTTGCTCTCCTCTCCTGCTCAGGCTATGTAAGTGGCTCCCTCGCTGCTGTGCTGTGCTGTACTGCTCTTGAGCTGAGTGTCAGTGTGCTTTTAATTGCAAGATTTCTCCTTCCTCATGCAGAAAATACACCTACCACAGCTGCGCCCCAAACGTTACATGCCAGGCAGAACTCCATTCACACCAGTCCTCATGAATAAGAAACAAAAGAGAGTGGGGGAGGAGGGGAGATCAGCAGCTGTGTAGAATCTGAATAAATATTCACTGATTCCCTTTTCTGCAGCATCTGCTAAGTCTCCCTTCTCACATGCAAATAACACATGAAGTTTGTGCAGGGAGTGCCAGGAGACAGTGGTACACCACATTCTTCTAGGGGCTGGCATGCGGAAGTTAACAAGCCCTAGTAATGCTTCCAGACAGAAATAAAGATCCTTCTGGTTATTATAATCCCTGTTGCTGTCTCATCTTCACACCTGATGTTTTAGGCTCCACGAGCCCCATCTCCCTGGAGCATGCAACTTGGCATATCCAAAGGAGCCAGAGGTATAGCAGAAGTTGTCATGCTAGAGCAGCTCTGTTCATTGTCTATCATAGTATACTCTCCTGAAAAATGGTCAGACAGATGTGTTCTAAGATGTAGTAAAATAACTGATGACACATCTCCTGTTTTCATGTGTACTTTGGATAGAAATGCCTTTCTGACAGTGATTCCCTTAGACCTTGACAATTATCAGCCATAGTTGTTTTCACCTGCTGGGTAGCCCTGCAAATTCTGCTCTTCTGCACGAGACAAACTCTTCCTCTACCCCTGCCCTTGATATCCTTCTACTACTTGCTGTTCTATGTTAAATCCACAGCTGTTCTGCTGAATTATGTGCATCCTTTGTGCTTGTATATTACTGTCTGTAGCCCAATACAAAAAGAAAATGCTTTCTGCCCTTCACAAAAAAAACACAAAAACTCAATTCACACTTAGCCCTAAGGCAATTGTTCACAAGATGCTAAGAGCCAGTTCCCTGTGTTTCTGCGATCACATTCTCTGTTTAACGGTGCTCTCCCTTACAACGTTTTATCTGCCAGATAAAGCCAAATAGACTCTCCACGCAGGCACTCTCTGCCCATTAGCCTAGACCTGAGCCTAAATAAAACTCCTGGGCTATGTTGCCTGTGTACCTGTGCTCAGATCTGTCCTGGCTTAATTAATTATTTTTCCAGAGAAATGCTGGATCCACCTTGTAGAAAGCCTTGTCCTGTTCCCTGGAGGGACTCTGGACTTGACCCATCACCTTGCATTGCCTTGGGCTGTGAGTGGACCCCATCTTCATGAGCACACTGCCTGGTGCGGAGGGACCATACCTGGTCCATGAGGGTACCGCCTGTGCTGCGATTGGCCTTGTCAACCCTCTTGTCCTCCCTTATCACCCTCCTGGTTACTTTATGCCGTCAACAGAATACTCCAAGGGGTTGTCTTTTACTCTCGGTGTAGTAGAGTCCACAGGGCTGAAAAGATACAGAAACATGCAAATACATCAAAATGCGACTTCAAAATGATACGACTACCTCAGACCTCTTCCACTCCATCTAATGATGGCTCTCTCTTGTGGATGAGCTGCTGCTCTTGAGGGACCGTGCAGGTCACAAAGCTGTCACCACAGCTGTCCCCCTTAAACTCAGTCTTATCAGAAAGACTGGAAAGTTGCTGGAACCTGTCCTATATTTGGAGTCATCTCTCCTGTGGAAGACAAGGGATTTCAGCCTCAGCAGTTGTCAAGCTGACGTCTTTCAGCAACAATAAACTTGACAAAGAGAGTGAAGGGCACTACTACAGACAATTAACCTGATTTCAGACTATATATAGCCCCTATAGGCATTGCAGCTACTCACGGAGAGATTCTTGCCATGGTATAGGGATTTCTGTTCCACGGTAGCCCTAAGCTGGAGGTGGGAGAGTGTCTTCTGGAAGCAGTGTAGGAGCTTGCTGTGGCAGGTTTGTCAGTCCACAAAAAGCCAGCACAGGCAGCTGCCTCTTTTCAGAGGCTATTTGGCTCTTTTTGCTTCCACAGTTTCATTTATTATTGTGGTTAGAGTGAGCTGCTAATATGTTCATCAAAGGCTTGCTTTTCTTTATTATTTTTTCCTGGATAAAACCTGAGTTTTCAAAGGAACAGGTGCTCGTAAGAAATGTGTTTTCCCTTAGAGATTTAATTCTTGAGAATAAAAAAAGCACTTGATTCTTCTCCAATTTTTTTGTTTGTTTAGACTGAGGAATGGATATTAAAACACACAAACATTTTTCTGTAAGAACTGAAATAGGATGAAATTACTTGATATGACTGAAGAAAGATGGTCCACATGAAATGAAACAGAAATCATGATTTAGTGTTCATTCCTAAATGAAACAAAGTTGAGGGTGGGGGGACATCATATGTGGAAAACAGGCACCATATTTTGTGAGTCCTAATGAAAGGTAAATGTGTTTGAGTAAAGTGATAGGAGTTTATAGTTACTGTTCATCAATTTTAGTCTGACCCCTGGCTGTGCATTTCACAGCCACAGATTCCCTGTTGATATTCTTTTCTAGACCTTTGGCTTCACTGAATGCAGAATGCTTTCAAAGTGTACATTGCAAGGAGTGAAACTAATAGCGAGATAGCAGTCAGCTCAGAAAGCATGCCAGACTGTGAAGATGTTCTGGCACCAGAACACTGAATTGGGACCCTGGAAGCAGGACCTGTCAGAGAGATCTTACCGAGTTGTAGGCTCCTAGATAATGCAGATTACTCTTGTTCCAAAAATAAGGAAGAGGATCATAGAGTACTCTAATTCAGGTTGAAAGGGACCTCAGGAGGTCATCTGGTCCAATCCCCTGCTCAAAGCAGGGCCAGTTATGAGACCAGACCAAGTTGCCCAGGGCTTTCTCCAGTCTGATCCTGAAAATACCCAAGGATGGAAACAGCACCTGATCCATCAAACTAATGGTTAATGATCTGAACCATTTCAACTCGAACCATATCATCCATATTATGCAGTTGATTATCCACTCATCTTCCCACCACAGCAATATATGTGATCACAGCAGAAGAACATGACACTAAAAGAGCTGTTCAGAGAGGAAGCTGTCTCTGGCAGATAACTCCCCTGCTGACTGACCACCACTTCCCTGCTGTCTCACTGCAGGATTCGCACGCATTCACTGTTAAATATTCTGATTCCTTGGTGACAAACTTGAGTGGGATTAAATAACAGAGTGAGCAGCTCTCCATGTCACTTTAAAATGTATTGTGTCTAGCAAACTCTCTAAAATGCTGTTTAATCCACAGGTATTTGCACGGAGTCCTAACCTCCTTAGACATTTATTTTTCAGCTCCATGTCTTTTAATCACTTGTGCTGCTTGCTGATAGGTCAGCTGACATCAAATTCATGCTGTGTAAAATTCAGTGGCATGACTGTTCTCAGTCCCAAAGATACACTCAGTGTATTTGGATTTCATACTTGCATCTGAGGAAGACCATTGCATAGAGCCATGTCTAACACACGTGATGTCAAGAGTGAGTGGTAAAGCTCTGCAGATTCCTAATGTTCCATAGCTATGGCTATAATGGAGGCTGGGATTACTCTCCAGGACTGGATTAGTCCTCCACCAGTACCAAAAACTTCAGGTGATTTCCAGCAGCCAAGAAAAGTAAATTAGGTGTGTCACTATTCACACAGCTGCCTGGTTTTAAGAGGACTAACTCCCAAACCACACAGTATGGCTGTAAGCTGAGAAATTGTAGTATTGGACATGGGAAGGCACAAGAGATGGAAAGACAGATGCAAAGTCATCTTCTGCCTGTTTTGTTACACTCTCAGGGCTGGTGGTCAACAAGGGTGATCCTTGCTGTCTAGAAGACACTACGACACTATGACAACAGTTACATTTTTCATTTATTTTCTTATCAATTGGCTCTAGCAGACAGCTTTGGCACACAGCCGTATATTCTTTTATCTACACTGGCATATGCCAAGATAGATAGAGTCTCAGTGCCTGCATGTCTAGAAGCTTCATCCTTAAGTTTTTACAGGAGGAAAAAAATCCCAGAGCCAGCAGGAAGGCTGCCAGCACTCAGTCCAAAGCTGCCTGTGAGGGTATCAGCACTGCTGCTTTAGGGACACAAGGAGCCTGCTCACCCTGGCCTTAAAGTCCAACTGCACCTTTTAGCGATCCAGGAGATGTTGGAGAGGAGCACGCCAAGAGGTGGCCAGAAGCAGTCTGTGACTCCTGACTTCCTAAAAGTTCTTGATTTTTTATTTTTCCACAGGATATAAGGGAGGAGATTTTTAGGTCATAACAAACTTATGGTCCTCTTATGTGTTTTATTCCAAGGGCTAGTATATTCATAGGGACGATTCTTACACAGACAGAAATTTCACAACAAAGGCCCTAAAGAAAAGGTGGTTTCTAATACCTAACGTGAATGCCTCTGTACATATTCTGGGCCTGATTTTAGAAATTCAGTTTCGGTATATATTTTTGTGCCATCATATAAGACATTATTTCATATTTTATATGAAAAAGAATCCTTTGTTAAAACAGTTATAGATGCTAATGCTAAAATCCACCTACAGAAATGGTTACTGGCAAAGAAAAGCCCTTTAGCATCCCCTTCTTTAACATATCTCTGCCCAAAAAAAATATTCACATTTTCAGCTAACTGAATCCCACCTCTATAAATAAGGGCCAGGTACTTTGAAAATGTGCCGTAATGCAATAAATGCCAGCTTTCTTTAAAGTCATGCTGAAAGTCAAAAGTTCACCTCTCTGAAAATCCAAGATGGACATGCACTGGATGAAGCACAGAAGGTGTCAGATATGTTACTTTTCCAGGGGGAGAGGAATAGATCGTACTTGAGATTTTCCATTTTAGTGCATCTGAGAGACAGTTTTATCCGTTTACTCTTCTAGCATCAGTAGCAAGGAAGTGTGCCTGAATGAGATTACCAAAAATAAAAAGCCATTCAATAAATCAATACTGTGCTTTCACCTGGAATACTGTGTTCAATCCTAGTCACTAGCCAAGAAGCAGGTTCAGTAGAAATGAAAGAAGTTCAGAGATGGGCAACATAAATGATTATCTTTAAAGAAAAATCAAGAAGGATGCAATTATTTAAAGCAGAGACAAATAAGAATAGTTAGGTTAATTATAAAACAGTAAAAGGAACAGGAAACATAGAGGCAGCATTACTTGAGACTCTATTAAGACAAACACTGAAAATCCCCAGCCTGGATCATTTTTGCAAGTAGTTTATTATATATCATTATAATAACTACTGTTTAATACACCTTAATTTAAACTGTGTGCCTTATGGACAGAATTAAAGACAATAAGCACCCACCAAGCATTCAGACTCCTTGTCCTGCAAGGCAGCTGTAACTACTCTCAGTCAGCACAAGAAAACACAGTGAAAATTCTGCAGTCACAAACGTAAGTTTCTATAAATATTTCTACCAACATATATAGAAGTGCTGTACTCTTCTTTCTTCCTCTGCCCATTTCTGCAAAGAAGCACAAGTTTTCAATAACCTAATCATCAGGGACAGCTAATTTAGATCCTGTAACATTAGGGCTCAGTGAGACGATTCCTTTGAATCCGTCAGTGTTCAGCAGCTGAACTTTGTCTGCCACTATGCAGTTTTCGCTTCTCTTTGTTTAGATCCTTGGAACTCTTTCAGTGTCTTTGGTCTTATATTTTCTGAGATCCAAGGGAGAGAGGGGTAAACCACATAGCTCCTTGGGACTCGAACAGTTTATAAGAAGCATAGTGGTATGATTGCTTTTGTTAGCAAAGGCTGAATTAAGTCACCTTAGAGAAGTCTTGCATCCATATGTTCCTAAATAATGGCACGTCTAGCTGCAGAACTTTCCAGCTAAGTAGTAAAGTGTGTCCACCATGAAAGTCTGCAGTATTTTGCCCCATTGCAAGCTAAACTTCCCATCACGCTCTTAGTTATCCCTGCTGCAGGATGAACAGCTGAAGCATAGGGCAGTTTATTCATCTTAGTTCCCTTGAGTGTTATCTGCTGTTTCTTTTATTCACGATGAATAATATCTTATTCCCTGCTGAAATAGAGAGAGCCACTAGTGACACAGCAAAGTACAGCTACATGCTGGGAGAAGTGGTGGAGTTTGTGAGACGTAGTTGAAAATGCAGATTTGTCACATTATTTCAGAGTCTGGTAGAATAAATCCTGACACTTCAGTCCTGAAGGCATGGAGCCCATTTGCACAGGGAGGCTTGGGATGGAAATCAGGCTTTGCTCAGAGCTTAGGCAGTACGAACCATGGTGCCCATGTCCTGAGGTGGCTTCCCACAAGAGGAGTCTTTAAGCATCCCCAAGACATGTTGCAATGCAATGCTGTGATTTTTTTGTCTGTAGTCTTCACTGGGACATCAAGACTCCATGACTCTGAAGGCCGGGAAAGGTAACAGCTATCCAACACCATATGCCCATCAGCCCAGGCTTTCATTCCAGAAGCCCCTGCCGCCATTGGGGAGCCCTAAGCTTTTGTGTCAGATATGGTTCTCTTCAGCCACATTAGTGCTAAACTTTTTTGCCTGTAGCACTGCTGACAATCCAGCCATGATTAATACTGTTCAGATGGAGCTGAGTTCCTCTTCCATTTTATCATGCAGGCAGCAGTATGAAAGGCTGAGGAAACAACTGATGTGCCCCTTCCCCTGGTGTATTCTCTTTTAAATGCTTCACTCAGCTGAGAGGTGACCAAGCATGTCCTGAATGATTTGCATTGGAGCAGGCACCTAAGCTTTTCCACTGCCCAGAGTGACACAAGTGCTGGTACTTGGTGACCTGACACTCATAGTGTGTTGAATGTGACACGGGATGAGATGAATCATAGGTAGGAGGCGAAAATTGTTGCAGTCTAGGGCAAAGGAATAAGGCACCTACCCTGACCCATGCTTAACAGCAATTATGGCTTGCAGCAAGCTGGGCAATATCCCACATGTTTTTTGGGTAGAGACCGTATTGTGAATGTAAATTGGAATCAGATTTTAGACTAATTGCCATTTTACACACTGTGTTTCACAGATAAATTGTTCATTGCCCACTTGGGTGTTTACTGTTTGTTTGTTTGTGCTGTACAAGAGCAAGCTGAGGCATATGGGCAAATAAGATCTCTGCCTGGTGTTGCACTTAGTGATAAAAGTGTCAGAGATTGTGGCTGAAGGTCTAAACTAAGGATAAGCATGTACCAGGAGCAAGTTGCTGATAAAGGTATGTGCTGTACTAAGGAAATTTGTTTTTTCTTGCTTTGGTTTGTTCCCTGTTGGCCACTGCTGGAGGAACAAAAAGCGGTGTAACCAGTGAGTCTGTCCTTTAAAAAAGAGGTGAGAACACTGGCTGAATCAACCTGCTCCAAGAGAACCCGACAAGCCTGCTATGGGTTGGGAAAACATTTGTCATTGAGTCAACTTCTCCTTCCTGGTGATCCCAAGGATTCAAAAATGATGAGCAAAATCACAATATCTGTGGAATTGGCTCTTTATACAAAGGAGTTTTTTCAAGGGATTATACTGAGATTTTAATATATATTGTCTCTCTACCTGTATGTATGTAAGTATTGCAAGATCTCCTGTCTCAAATTTATTTATTTATTTATTTTGTATCTGGTGTCCTGTGCTGCAAAGATGGTTTTCCCCATCTAACTCTCTGTCCTCTGCTCGGGGAACAGTCCTTGTAACCCAGGCCCCAGGGAGGCTACAGAGGAGATGTCCTGTTATGATGGACAGTTCCTTATCTGCCTCAGAAGCTCTTGCCTGCACGACTTTAAAACATTACCCTCTGAAATCCCTTTGGGAAGATGCAGAGATGTCACCAATTCGCTGTCTATCACTAAACAACAAAACGTGTGACATGGCCAGCACCACTGGCCCAATTTAAATGAAACCTGCTATATTTAACTAGAGGGAGAACAACTCTGGCGAGAAGGATGTTTAGCTGAAGCAGAGGGAAATATTCTGACTTGCCTTATGGTTACTAGCTAAGGGACTCCTTGCCCTCCAGAGCAGTTGCACATACTCAGCTGTGTCCTGGACCCTTTATCTCATCATCTTTGGATCAAAGTACAAGAGGCGTCCTTTTCACTAACTTCCCACAAAACTCCCTGCAGCTGTAAATATGAGAAGCAAAGACATCTTTGCCTTCCTTTCTTTAGCATGTCTTGGCATTAAACACTGCATCATGAGCTTACTGAAGACAGACAGACTTGACAGGTGCCAAGTTCCAATGCAGTCGTTTTTACAGTTCTTGTAGGCAAAAGAGCAAGGTGCCTCCAAAGCACTGTTATAAAACAAGGATGCTGATACAATCCTGATACCAGCTCACATACTCCACACCCCGAGAGTCAAGCTGCAGAGCGCAGGAGTGAAAAACTGACACTGAAGTCAGCTCATCACAGATAAATTGCTGTGATGTGGCAGCATATATGGGAAGAAATGTTTCAGCTGCTCATGTTGCAGTACAAAGAGACTCTGTAACAAGCAACGTAGATTAGAAATTCTCATTGATATAATTGGCATTGCTGAAACCTGGTGGGACATTTCGCATGACTAGAATGTTAAAATCCATGGGTTTAATCAGTTTAGGAATAAGTGAGCAGATAAAAGAAATGGAGGCGGCAGTCAGCATTAAAGACATCATTACTTGATTTAGAGTTATTGATAATCCAGAACCAAAGGATGTTGAATGCATACGGATTAATGTGTTACCTAATAAAACCCAGGAGGCATTCTGGTGCAGGGATGTTCGAGACTGCTAAATCAAACTAGAAAATAAGGTGAGTTATTCCTTAAGCACCTGTCTCTTCTTCATGCCTACTGCAGAAGGAAAAAATGAAAGCACTGTTTTAAGGAGCTTTGATTGTAACGATACATGGTGGAGCCAATAAAGTTCAAACATTTTTAAAATTACAGATGATAATGACTGCAAGATGATTACATTAAATGTGGGCAAACAGAGGGCAGTTGTGAAAAGCTAATTTCTCAACAGCAGAAGAAAAAATACAAGAGAAATTGATGGGGGAAAATTAGGCATGAAAGATGAATGAAAATTGGCAGGTCTTACCGAAGAATTTGTTAGAAAAAAGTACGGCTTTGCAATCAACACAAGGCATGCTTTAGCTGAGAGCTCATCATCCTCATTCAGCTGAAAAGTCAAAGCAGCAATCAGAAACTGGAAAGACATGTATAAATGAGTTATACTGTATCAAGAGATAGACAGCAGTCAATATAAATTAGAAGTCGTGAATGCAGAAAATTGGTAAAGGAAAGTAAAGACCAACTGAAAACAAGTGATTGCTAAAGCTAAGGAAACGAAGGAGACATTTAAGTGGGTTAGGAACTAAAAAAAATTCTATCAATTGCATGGGTTCATGACTAATGGAGGTAATATTTTATCATGTATTGGAAAAAGGGAGACTGACTTCAGTACTTCTTATGGTCTGTATTTAAAAAAAAAAAACAAACAACAAAACAAACAAACCAAAACCAAAAATAAAACAAACATTATAAGGGGATGAAGAAGTACTTTCCTGTCCATTAGTGCCTGAAGATAATAAACATCACCTGCTAAGGTTAGATATTTTAGTGTTTCCAGATCTGACTGACTTGTAGCCAAGAGTCCTAAAGAGTTCACTGTCACCTATCGATTAGAGACAGTAAACAAATCCTGGCATGGAGGGAAAATCTCAGAAGACTGAGAGAACTCTAATGCTGTGTTAATGTAGCAAAAGATGCGAGCAGCTTGTTCCAGGTAATGGTAGGTCAGGTAACCAGACATCAGCTGCTGACAAAGTAACGAGCAGAAATATAATTAATGCCAATCAGCATGTTCTTACTGAAAGAGAACATGTCAAACCTGGTGTGATTTTCTTGGATTTGCAAGTTTAGCTGATGAAGATAACCACAAAGCTTCTGATTTAAAAAAAAAAAAGAGAGACCTATGATAATTTTACAACATCCATAAAGCACATCATAAATGGATTAAGAATAAACAGCTGTAAAACCTCTAAAAAAGAGTTGTCAGAATAACAACCCTTCAAGTGGGGACAGTGTCTTCTCACACAGCTCCACAATCAAAACTGGGCCTGATGCCTAATGATCTGGAAGTAAATAAAAAATCAGAGCCAGTAAAGTTTATAGAGACATAAAGTTTGGCAGAGTAGTCAATGTAAGAAAAAAGTCAGCCATGGACCCTGAGTTGCATTCAATAGCAAGTGGATGCTTACAGACAAAGTATATTTTGACGTGGTTCAGTGCAAAGCTAAGAAGAAAGAGCACAAGCCATTCCTACCAGAAGTGGCTCAGTACATCAACTCTGAAGAGTACATAGTGGCCATGCCGGAAAAGTGATGACCATCTGGTACCACTGTGTGATAAAGGGGGCTAGTAAGAGCCTTGAATGCAGAAGAAAAAAAATTTTTCTTACTTCTCTGGTGTAGAGAGGTTGTTATATGTTTGTGTAACAATATTAGTGAGACTAAATCTAAAACAATACATTCAGTTCTGGTGCCTAGCCCTTAGAAGTTGCTGAAAAATCAAAGGGAAAAGAAACTAGCCACTACAATATTTAGAGGGCTGGAGAAAGTGCCCTACAATGTGAATTTGATTTTTTTATCGAAAAGAAGGCTGAGAAGTGACTTAAGTGCAACATGTAAGTACCTTCATGGGGAGAAAATGCTAGCTGCCAAAGGGGTCTCTAATCTAGCAGGAAAAAAAAAGACCAGGAATCACTGACTGGAAGTTGAAGCTCGACACGTTTGTGCAGGACATGAAGCACGACTTTCGACATGGAGGGTGGTTAACCAGGAAACAGCCACTGGCGAAAGATGCAGACGTCCCATCCTCTGCTGTCCTTAAATCAAGACTAAATACTCATCTGGAAATATGATGCTTTCATCAAACACAAGTTCTTCCTGACATTGCAGTGGCAACACAATAAGAATATGAAAGACTTGGAGCGCACAAAAGGTCAGATTGCTTGATCAAACTGTGATTCCTTTTAGCATGAATCTCGGCAGACCCAGGAATCGCATTTGTGTTCACTTGGTCAAATGAGCCATGCTGTAAAAATCTGACCTCCAAGAAGCAGAGAGTTAGTTCCTGCTGCCTCCAAACGTATTATTCTCCTCTACTGACCATCCGCTGTGGAAGCAGATGGGGAGTTTGGAGAATCAAAACTAACACTGAGGTGCTGCTTCATCTGTCTTCCTTTTAGTTGCCTTTAGAGGTTTGGGTGGAAATCCCTAAAAATCAGCAAAAGATGAGCACAAGATAGTCTGTGGTGTAGCATTGTGGAGAGAGTTGAACTAATTTCTCTCACCTGGAAGACTGTCTTTAACCAAAACCCTTTGGTATTACTCAGTAATATTGTGTTATGTTATTGTGTAGCAGTCAAAGAATTTATACAACACAGGATCAGCTAAAGGCAGCCGCAGAGCCACGGAAGATCCGTAGTTCTCAGGACAAAACAGCACTGCAGTCCAATATAATACTTCCAAAACAGTTTAAGGCTGTTTAGTCATAGAATCAGACTTGGTTGCATAGCACAGAACATAGGAAGGATAAGAATTGCCTAAATTTATGGGGCGTGTACCACTGACCAGGTGCTAGTGCCCACTAGCCAGAGGACATTGCACCTCACCTCCTATCTGAGGTATGAACACGTGTGTACTGTTTGTCTGCCTGCCAGCCCAGGGGCTGGCTCCTGCAGGTCGAGCTGGCTAACTTCTCCCTGCAATCTGAGCAAAGAGAAAAGAATGGAAAAAGCCAAAGGCGGAAAATAAATAAATAAATAAAACAACTCCATCTTGCAGCTAATTGTTAATCATACATAGTTCCCCAGCATTTCCAGAGCAGTTCCTTGGTCCCCTCAGGACTGTGCTTGAGCCTTATGAATCAGAAACAAGCTTTTCTCTTTCTCACTGTCACATCTTTTTCTACTCTTTTTCCTCTTTTTCCCTTTCCATCATCATACACCTTCATTCATTTCTTTGATCCATCTTTCCCCGGGTCCTACTTTCCAGTTTCTGTTCCCTGTATCTCCTTATCTTCCACCGTCTCTTTTGCCCTGTACTGCTTTCTCTTATATTCCCTCTCTCATAGCTCTACAATAGCAGTGCCCTGACACAGAAAAAGTGATCTGTTCCTGTAAGAATAATACATCTGCAGTCCCAACCTATTTAATGAAAGACTTGAGTATATGGCAAGAATGGCTTGTGAGTCCCTGAGGTAGAGGTAATATTTTGTATTAATATTTGATATCTTATTTAGAATGCTGAATCAGATGCATAAAATCTCCTGAAAAGAATTGAAGGCAGAGTTCTGTTTAAATGATACAGTGTTAAGCCAGGCTGCTGGACCAGCTCCTCTTGTCTTCTAGCCAGACCTCTCTGTGCCGCCCTGATTTCAGATGGAGCACAACCTGCTGTCAATCTGAGAACCAGGGGAATAATATTTATGAAGGCCTATATTGCTTAGCTTAAAATTCCCTGCAACTGTGTTGTCCCCCAACTTTTGTCTTGAGCTATTTCTTTCTCTGGTGGAGTGCCTAACCCCAAATGCTGAGTCAGATCCCTTCCCCCCTACCTTAGATTAAGCAGAGAAGGTGATTGTGTATTTTTTATTCTCTCTCTCTCACACACACACATATGCAGAGGGACTTCACCTTCTCTATGCATCCACATCTATGTGTCAGGGAGAATTAAAAACCTCACTATCACTCACTATCTCAAAATGCATAAAGTGATTTGACCTCTGTTGAAGACGAAGAGTTCCCAGCTTTCCCCTCAAAGCTTCATGCAACTAATGCTTGCACTTTCTCTCATTTTACCCCAAAAATATGTATGTGTGCCCCTGCCTTTCCTGCAGCTGATTTTGAGACCCTCAGCTCCAGAGCAACATTGTTCTTCAAGAGCTGATTCTGCAGCTCCTGGTTGAGCTCTTTTCTCCCCTTTCCAAAACCCTGCATCTTGAAGTGGCACTAATAATAGACTCTTTCACTGCCCAAGTCTAAAAGGGAGGTAGCTCTGGGCATGTTTTGTTCTCATTGCATTTTTCTATACTTGGAGGGGTGGGGGCAAAGGTGGATGTGTTCTCTGTTTGTCTCTCTCCTAGTCTTACCTTGAAAAATATCTCCTTCTCAGACAAGATGATGGGATGGTGGGGAGTAAGGAATAGAAGGTAGACAGAACCTCCCTCTTGCCAAAGCCCTCATTGCCTTTTCTGCCGCAGGAGGCAGGAGACATTGGGGAAGATCAGCCCCATGTGCCACAGACATGGCCTGTCTTCAGACAGGCATCAGGGCTGCAGGACTTGTAGTCAGAGAGGAATCATGAGGCTTGGGAAAAAAAATCATTTCTCTGGCCTGGAGTTTTGGTCTCAAGAGGTCAGAGCTATAAGAACCTATGAGCTTTGTGTACTGCTTCTTGAATCTGACGTTCCCAGCTGTTCTGTTGCAGAGAAACCCTTATGCAGTGGCTCCTCACTGCATGCCTACTGTCCTTCATCTAGACACTTTCCAAAAATGTCCTACCTGACAGGGCTTCCTTCTTGAGGATGCAGCATGACAGCCACCTCAGCAAATGGGGCAGAGGGAGAAGGCAGGTTACCTGCCCCACAAACACCCAGAAGGGCAGTAACAGGAGTAGTGAGAAAAATAACACACTTTTATTTTTTCCCTCTGGGCTTGGGCAGACTGACAGGCACAATGAAACGTGTGGGTGTCACTTGGCAGGTGTGAATTGTTCAGGCAAGCTAGGGTACACATATTTAGTTATTTTAAACTGTCTTCATACATCAGACCTCGCCGCCCCTTACGCAGATTTATTGCCACAATCTTTCATTGAAAGGATTAATGTCATCCAGACCTGGCTGCTTTGGACATTTGCATCAAGGCTGCCAGCCTGGTAGTCGACATTTACTCCACAGCTGTTTCTTTCCCGAGTCATTTAGGAGAAGATCAATGCACGGAAGGGGAAATTCTGGCATCCTTCAGGTGAAGCAGTGTCCTGTCAGTAAAATGACTGAATCCCTGTGGCCCCCCTCTGCTAACACACTGTGCATTGCCTCTGTAGAGCAGAGAAATCCCACCCAGGGCCTGGGGGCAGGTTTAGGGAGGAGGTATAGCCAGAGGTCTGGGCACACATCCACAAAGTCACAGGTTCCCTAGTTAAACTCCGAGGCTGACTCACTGTGTGACCCTTCCAGGCAAAGCATCTCCCTTTGCTGTGCTTGTTGTCCTGCATGTGAGTTGCGGCTGATGGCAGTGACATAGCTAGGTGCAAGATGGGGGGGGTGTCTAAACTTACTACCACGAGAAAAAAAATCATTGCTGATGTTGAGCAATTAGGCATGTGTTTGTGTGGGGGGTTTGGCAGAGTCCAGTGTTAGATCTGGCTTCATACCATGAGAGAATTTATTTATTTTTCTTCCCAAGAAATAGAGATCAGCTTTATATCAAGAACAAATCAGAGTAACTTCCCAGTTCTTCTAATTTCCTCATAGAAACAACACAAATACTTTCCCACCCCAGAGCTAGCACTTCCTTCTCTCTCCCATTCACGGCTGGCTACACAGGAGCCGGTGGGCAATTAGCTCTCTTTTATCAAGCTGCCCGCCAGCATGGTTAGCCTACCAGCTCCTCAGCAGAAACATTACACTTCTGGGGAAGCAAAAAAACCCACTGTCACCACAGACAGACAGCCCTGCCTCCCTCGCTTTGTGCAGTGCACACGCACGATTGCTCGCCGTATGCATGGGTTACGTCCTACCCACGATAAAACGGGGTTTTTTCTGTCCACAGCTTCTTGCTTGATTTTTCCTCAGGACAGCAAAACTGAGTGGCACCTTGTTATATCTGTGTCCTTGTCTCTCTGCATATTTAAGGAAGCCAGAGGCTGCTGGCCTCTCACTACAACGAGCACTGACCTGAAGGCTCTGCAGAACCGTGTTACTGCCAGCCAGCCTCTCTACAGCACTGAACCCTGGCTCCCAAGGGCACATTTTCTTCCTGATATAAAATACGCTGCTCTTCATGCCCTTCTCTTGGCTACTGCTCCCAGTCCTATTTTGGTCATATACATTTGTGCTATAAATGGTCTCCTAAAATCAGAGCTTATCAACATTGGCTCCGGGCTCAGGGCTTCTTTTATTGCATCAAAGGTGCATTGACATTCTTCCGTCTAATTTACTTCTCTTCTTTATGGTTTTTTTTTTCAGTAAATTGGTCAGAGGAACATGGTAATAAGCAAAAATTCAAAAATAGATCTCTGATAATAACCTTCTACCCCTAAAATTGTCTTGCTTTTTGAAGCTAAGAATGCAGCACTTCCCCTACAACTCCAACTTGGTTTTGATTTTCCCCGTGCTCATCAGATACTAAAAGTATCGGCTCTCTGAACCAGCCAGTGTATATTTAGCAGGGAAGGTAAGAAGGGCAGCTGTTAGTCATCCTCACTTTGACTATTTAGTTTTTGAGTTCCACTGGAGTTCAACATTGCTTCAATCATAGAATCATAGAATGGCCTAGGC
>NW_009703094.1:45855-63738 GCF_000703405.1 Apaloderma vittatum | reverse complement strand
CAGCAGAAAAGGGGTGGGAGAAAGAAACAGCAGAAGTTCTTTATGGAGCTGACATCAGATGACCTAATGTCTGTGCTTCTTTTTCTCTCTCTGCTTGAGTAAGCTGTAAACAGAGCTGAGACAATTTATACCAATAAAATGGAAATGTTGTCATTATCTGAAGTATGCTCTTGTATGATCCACCTAATAAAGACATCAAAACACCATTAACAAGATACTCCCTTTGGAATTAAAAACTAGCTCCGTTCTTGCATATTTACAGAACCAAGCAATTCACTGCTTGTATTTCGGAAGTTTTTTGCAACTGGGACAAGAATTACTGGTAATTTTCTAGTAATGCTTTTTTTTCTTTTTTTTTGGTTGTTTGGTTGGTTTTGGTCGTTCTTGTTTCTTCCACAATACACCCTGCATGCTACAAAAGCTGTGCCTATAAGCCTGCAAGATCTGAAAAGTGGAAAAGAAAAATAGAATCATCATCATAGAACGGCCTAGGCTGGAAGGGACCTTAGAGATCACTTAATCCAACCTCCCTGTCATGGGCAGGGACGCCTCTCAACTAGATCAGGCAACACATGGGGACCAAACCCACAACGTTGGTGTTATCAGCACCACGCTTTAACCAACTGAGCTAACTGGCCCCCAATAGCCCAACATCTGCAAAGTGATGCCCTGTGGCCAGGTGTTCCCCAGCCCACACTATGTCAGAAACAGTTACAAGGCTCTAAGTTTCATGATATACTGGGCTGCCATGTGGGAAGAACTGAGTTCTGACCAGACCTTACTGTTTCACGTATTGCTCTTTGAGTAGAAGAGAACAGAATTGTCACGAGAGTCATCCTTGGATGGCACAAAGATGGGTGTCCCTGTTCCAGGTGGCAAGGACTGTCCTGCATGGGCACTTCATGTGGCATCCAGTGACAGGAGCTCTGCTGCGGTGGATTTTGCTACCCAAAGAACTTCTCGGAGAATGCAATGATGTCTATGTAACATTCTGTATAGATCTTTCTAATCTCTATATCTGAGCACCAGAGACGCAGAGGTGGCTTTCAGTACTCTGCATATTTTTAAACAATTTTCAGCCTATTATGGACGGAGCGGTTTGTTTCATTTATAGGAGGACTGATGGTGCATAGTCCAAGAAGGCACTATTAAAGACTGAAGCATTAATATTCTTTTAAAAAGCATAGGTCATTTTAGGATGCTTTTAATAAACCTACTTGGTCCACAAGGAGTTAATTCTCTGCTGGATTTACCAGTTATCAGGCAGATTGTCCTAAGAAAGTCCCTGGACTGACACTCTTCTGCTGTCCCCTCCCTTCTTTGTTCTCTTCCTTCTTTCTCCAATTACAGTTCCAAAAACAACACCCAACCTCCCGAGGTCAATGGTTAATATTCCCGCGTGTTTATATAGTCTCCAGCAGCAGAGCTGGGGCCCTTCAGCACCGGGCTAGCTCCAGCACCATGGCCGACCACTTGCAGATCCTCCTAGCGCTCAGGAAATACCTGTTCGTAGTGCTTGTACCCCTTCTTGCTCTTCCTCTGCCTCTGGCTGTTCCTGCCAAGGTAAGAACTTTTTCAGTTTTATTTGAGAGCTAAATCTCCACCTCTTTCCTTAGAGCTGTTCCTTGTAAGTGACAGAGCTGAAGAGAACCCACAGTTCATTCTCAGAGGCACTTATTTATTGCTTGAAGATCTTTCTTTTATTTATTACTTGAAGATCTTTCTTTTCTGAGCAGTCCCCTCTGACTACCGACAGCAGGGGAATATAAAAGCAATAGGACACAGATGGATGAACAGACAGATCTGTGACTGCATAGTCCAGAGGAATGCTCAGTGACACGCGAATCTGTAACTTTTGCTTTGCATTTAGATGATTTAGCAAAGGACTTTCTGTGCTGCAGGTCATACATGTCAACCTAAGTTGCAATTGAAGGCTTAATTTTAATTCCCCTTCTGATTTTCTAAAAGCATCTACTCCACATCTTCTTTTATTCTTTTCCTCGTTGTTGTTATCAGATAGAAGAGGCATTTTTCTTCCTCACGTAGACAAGGCATTCCAATACATAAGGACAAAAGAATATGTATTTCACTCTTTTAAAAGTGTATTTCTGTAAGATTCTCTCCAAACAATGATTTAAAATTTAAAATTTAAAATTTAAAATGCCAGCCTTTGGAAGACATATTGCTTAGGATTCCTTCAGAAAAAGTTAACTACAAAAACCTGTAGTAGTGGGGCGAGTGTTTCTGAGACATTCGTCGTTCAAGTACAGCGCTGCGAGGAGGCAGACTGCCAGCATTCTGCTTCTTCACTCCGGCTTATTTCTTGCACTTCCAATCTCTTCATGCAGACAGATCAAATCTCTGCACTTCAGGTCTCTGATGACGCTCCCGGTGTCATTAAATAGCCAGCCCCAATCTACCTCTCCTGTCACTGCTCTTTGGACGTCAAGTCCGAGCTCTTTCCTCTGGTCTCTGTCTGCTTGTCTCCTGATCTCTGCTGACTCCGAGTTTCTAGTCTCCTTCACCAAAGCTTCATCCTGCACTCCACTAGCTCTTCCGCATTTTTTGGTGCAGCCTGTCCCAAAGCTCTTTCTTCCTCGCAGTTCTTTTGCTGAGTGTTGTCAGAGACTTGGGAGCTATTGCCAGAGGACTCCAAGCAAGAACTCATCAAGTGGCACTTGATGAGGTGAAACGTGGTAACTCATCAGGTGTATCCTCTTATTCTCACTATGGAAATAAAATGGCTTAAACAAATGGCTTAAACTACCACTTAAAAGTTTACTAAAAAGAAAAAAAAGTATTTTTTTTGCTAGTTAACTTTCCACAGGCTGAGTTACTGAAGTTAAAAGAAGTCTGGATCAGAAAAATTCTAAGTAGCCAGAGAGATTTGGTTTTTTTTGTCCTAAGGCCACAAGTTCAAATTTACTTCCTAGAGCTATTGTTACCACACAATAAATCCTTGGTACTGCAGGTGGAATAAATTGACAGCCTTGGTTCAGTTCCTCTTTGAAAATTACTCTCTCTGGTTTCTGTGTAGTCAGCTACAATGTAAAAATATAAAATGTTCTGGACTTCTGTAGGAAGATGTCTTGTGTTAGAATTGTCCATCGTGGTACTGCTAAGCAGGAAAAACTGGTACCTCAGCATGCAGAGTTGTAAGCAGACAACAGGATAAAATTTCACATTTTTCTGTTCTGTTGAGCTATTAACCTGTCCTATAATGACATAGCACTGGACACCAAACTATTACAAATGAGAGCAAACAATGCTAAAGGATTTGTCCTTACAGGCAAACCAACTTTGTGAAAAGCCTTATTGCTTTACTGAGAGCCTGCTTACAGCAGGCTGGAAGTGAATAGCACTCTACCTATGATTTACGTTCCAAAGCCCAGCCAGGCTCTATCAAAAGGCACCCACTAGCATCAAAAAGGCATCTTTTAACCTCTTAATGAATCCCTTTCAGCTTTACTTCTCCAAACCTGTTGCTCTGGTAACTTACCACCTAGATTGCTATCTTCTTCTTTCCTCCAGACTGCTGGGCTCCCCTGTTCATCCTTTCCCTGCACCAGCTCTGTAACTTCTCTGCCACATTCAGAAGTCCTGAGCGTGTTCTAAAGCATCACAAGTTTGATCCTGCCAGCCATTATCCCAGCTCCTTGGATTAATCCTCTGTAATCTAGCTGTCACAGTTTCCACCTTTTCATTGTTTCCTCCGTAAGCATCATGACATTTTCATTCATATTCCCTGGTATATTGTAGTGGACATCCTTGATCCAAGACCACACAACCACTTTTTTCTTTCTTTGGATTTGCTGGCACCCATCATTGTGCTAGTTCCAACTTGAGGAAGCCGCCGTAACCTGCAATGCTCACTTCCCTTGCTTTCTTCACCAGCCCAGCCACATGAAAATCTGTTGGGACTTGCTATTTTGAATCTTCTTAGTCAAGATAGGTGGAGTTAAGTAACTTTTTATAAATTTGGAGCGGTTGTCCAGAGCAGCACTAAATTAATGTTGCCTCAGAAAAAGAGTAACATGAAACAGTGGATCATGCTTTCTTCAAAGAAACAAGACAAAGTCAGCACAAGCTGAAACCGATCTATGGCCATCTGGGCCGTGTCCTGAAAGACGTGGAGAAAAAGGTGGGAAAACCTTGACTGGATCAGTAACTATTTCTGCAACTCAAAGACAGAAATATACAAAAAAACCCCATCACTGTCAGCAAAAGCAAGAAGTCTGTGCGGGGACCACTAACCCCTTATCATGAAGGGTTCAAAGGCACCAGTTTGTTAAGTTTCCCCTTTGGAGGCCCCCAGCTTTTCCTCACAAGTCTGACAAGGTTGTTGAGCAGTTTGCCACTTGATTAGGATCTGCATAGGTATGAGGACAGACGGGAGAGAAAGAGAGAAAATAACCTTCTCTCAAACCCCTTCATCGGGCAATAAATATAGTTATGGGCTGTTGCCTTCTCAAAGCCCAAGTGAGATGGACTGTCTGTTCTGACTGCGTGCACCCTTCTTCTGTCAGGAGGCCCGATGCGGTTATGTTATCATTGTGATGGCACTGTTTTGGTGCACAGAAGCCTTGCCACTGGCTGTCACAGCTCTCCTTCCTGTCCTGCTCTTCCCAATGATGAATATCATGGACTCATCATCGGTAAGAGATCTTTATGCATTTTTGCCTGTGTATTTAGCGGTCAGCTTCTGGGATGATTTCCAGAGTGATTTCTAGAGTGCTGAGCAAAGAAGAGAACATTGCACTATTGTCACACAGGGACTTGTCTGTCCTCTCCACGGAACAGAATTTGCACGAGCCCAGAGCGAACTCTGGGTGGAGCTGGTAATCTGAAATCAAAGCAAACTCTGTGTTTAGATGTAATCCGTACTTGTTGTGTGCTAAGGTTTCTGGGACCAGATCCTCCCTCAGAAAGTGCCTTCTCTCTAAACACTGGCTTCTTGTCACTATTTTCTCTCCCTTGTTCCATGTTCCAGGTCTGCCAGGAGTATTTGAAGGACACCAATATGCTTTTTATTGGGGGACTGCTGATGGCCATTGCTATTGAACACTGGCACTTACACAAGCGTGTTGCTCTGCGGGTCTTGCTAATCACTGGTGTCAGACCAGCCCTGTGAGTAACAGTCATGAAAATGTTGTGGGATAAGGGACTTCACCACAATAGTTCCTGTCTCCGAGTTGCCCGTGGTCTCAAATGTGAACCTGAAAGTCACATCCTACAAGTGCTTTTCTACAGTCCCGGAGAGTTGATGCCTGAGCAAACCTTGCACGCTGGGATCCTTTGATTTGTTACAGAACTGGTGCCCCTTTTCTGAATTCCAAAGGGCTTTAGGTAGAGAAACAGCAACAAGAGGGTCAATGCTGAAAAGCCAAGGGTGCACCTAGGCTTGGCCAGAAGCACAGCTTTGGACCATCGGGAAAGACTACAGTGGAAACATAGAAAACATATACTCTCTGTTACACTGACTGCAAAGAGAAGAGAAAACAGACGATGCTTGGTTTGAAAACAACCAGTGTTTACCAGACTAGAACTTTAAGCTGTGCAGAGGCTACATGGCCCCATTTAATTTGTCTCAGATCATAAGAAGAGGGAATACTGAAGGAAATTACAAAGCAATAGAATATAAACACATACAAGATAAAGCTCTTTTCATCTAATATGTAATCTACATCTCATCGAAAGAATATTTTTGAGACAAATAACATAGTAATACTGAAACAAGGATTAGAATTTTATATGACTAAGAGAATCTTAAATGATAGAGGTGGGATAAATTTACAAAAAAAAATAAGGGATCATCTTCCTTATGGCTTAAACTAATTGCCATTTGGGATCAAAGTCAGCTTGCAAATTCCACTCTTCAAAATATATTCTAATACATTAACACCTGTTATTGAGATGGTGTATTTTCCTCAGAAGCAAGCAGAATAAGCAGGATACCGACTAAGTGCCAGGGGTGAACTGCTAAGCATTTTCCAAATCCTGCATTTGTAACCAAAACTTTGTTTCACAAAAAAAAGGCATTGCAGTGCTGAGTTCTGAACGGGCTTTTCCAAACCTTTTCATTTCAGGCTGCTCGCAGGTTTCATGGCTGTGACTGCCTTCCTGTCGATGTGGATCAGCAACACGGCCACCACTGCCATGATGGTCCCAATAGCACAAGCAGTGCTGGACCAGTTGCACCGATCGGAGTTAGAGTCTACAACAGCTGGCCAAGCTTCTGGAAACACCAACAAAGCCTTTGAACTGCAGGAAGCAGAGACATCTAAAGAAAAAGAGGAACAAGGTGAGGATGTTCTGGCTGTTTTGCTCTTTGGGATAATGGGGGATGACCTGATGCCTTCTTCACTGTCCTTAGAGTTGCTAGTAAACTCCAAAAAAACCTAGTAAACTAGTCTGGTTTTTTACTAGTAAAACTAGTAAACTCCTGACAAAAGCACAGTAAGATCTACTGACTTGGCTGAAGTTAGAAAGAGATTGAAAATAGGAAGAGATGCTAACTAATAAAAAACCAAAATTATAAATTCTCTGTTAGCTGCAACCTTTATATATAGGCTTGATATTTCCCTGTATATTTAAGTTTGCTCAGTTGTTAT
The DNA here is from genome assembly GCF_000703405.1 of Apaloderma vittatum. Classification (NCBI taxonomy): domain Eukaryota; kingdom Metazoa; phylum Chordata; class Aves; order Trogoniformes; family Trogonidae; genus Apaloderma; species Apaloderma vittatum. The sequence goes on along the minus strand of NW_009703094.1, from coordinate 57,127 downwards.
CTACTGTCCAACTTATTAGATAATACGGAAATTCTGAGGGAAAATTTCTGGCTGACTTGATGCCAGAAGGTTAGGGATTAAAAAGAGCCTCCTAATCCAAAGATACACAATCACGCAACAAGATCTCTTTACCAGCTGGCCTCCCCTCTTCCCACCTTTGAGACAATTCAAGTGTTCCTGAATGTAAATCTCCGTGCAGGCGGCCGGGTGCTGGTACAGAATGAATTCCCTTCTGCCCAGCTCCTCTGACTCTCTCGTTCCTCCTCACATTCTTGCCTCTCTCCCCTCCATGTGCATCTCAGACTCTGCCCTAGGTCACCAAGAAGTGTCAGCCTTATGCTCGGGCTTTATCACGCATTTTGACTTTTTTTCTTCTCAAAAACTGCTCTGTACATCGTCACAACCCGTGAAAATGGACAGAACATCAAAGAATTAACCATGCCAGCCTTAAAATGAGGAAACTTGGCTCCTTCAGCTTTGAGTTCATTGTGTCCTAGCCTTGAAATACTAAATTAAACAGGCACAAGAATCTTTCCTATCCAACCTACCTTCTGTAATTCTTTTGTTCCTGTCTTGGGACCTAGGTAGTAGTCATGTCCTGACAGTCGAGGAAGACAGAAAGAGAAATGAAAAACTGGTAGAAGAGAAGCACAAGAAATTCTGCAAGGGAATGTCTCTCTGTATTTGCTACTCAGCCAGTATTGGAGGGATTGCAACTCTGACTGGGACAACACCAAATTTGGTACTGCAAGGACAAATGGATCAGTAAGTTGGGCTGAATTTGGGATGACACACCCACTGAACTGCTCGTTGTGCTAGAGCTGACTTCCAGCCAACACAGAGAAGGAAAACATCAATTTCGTACCTTTATTGGGAAGTTAACTTCTCTTCCTTAGGAAGCCTCACAGTACCTCTGCGTTTCTGAACCATTAATTAAATGCAGAAGAGAGAGCAGAATTCTGGACTCTAACAGCCACCTGCATTTTACAGGCTCTTTCCTGACAATGGCAATGTCATCAACTTTGCCTCTTGGTTCTCCTTTGCCTTCCCCACCATGATTGTGTTACTGGTTTTGGCATGGATGTGGCTGCAGATACTGTACCTGGGCTTTGAGTAAGTACCCTTTACACACCGCAGGACAGCTGACAGGCCTGGTGTCAAGTCAGCCTTTTCTGGATGAGCCTTTGCTTGAAAGTCAAACAGCAAGTGACAAAGTCCTCGCTAGCACACCAGAGGCTAGCACCACAGCACGCTAAGGATCTGTCTGTTATTTTAAAATATTTGGCAGCTCTTTGCTACCTGGAGATCATAAAGCCCTGTCAATCACACTAATGTTGCCATTATTTCCCCATGAGCCCAGATCCCACTCCTGTTTATATTTAGATCATGAGCTTTTAGGGGCAGGAAGCTCCTGTCTGATCATCTGGGCAATACACAGTACCAGGCAGTTACTATCCAACAGCTATGGCTGCTGATGCTATGACAATAATATGTATAAATTTCTATATGCATATATAAATACATCTATCCAAAAGACACTGTGACTGAATACCAAATTTGGGCTCTTAACTCTCAGCAAACTTCTCTGATATTTCTTGTCCTTTTTTTTCTAGTTTTCAGAAGAATTTTGGTTGTGCTACAAATGCCTCTGCAAAGGCAAGGGAAAAACAGGCCTATAACATTATCAAGGAAGAGAGCAGGAAACTGGGCTCAATGAAATTTCCAGAAATAGCTGTTTTAATCCTCTTCATACTATTAGTACTGCTCTGGTTCACAAGAGAGCCGGGTTTCATATCAGGTTGGGCAACAATCCTTTTCAACGAAAATGATACAAGGTATCACCACTTTTCCTCCTCACTTTGAATAAAAATGTAGACGTTTAATTTCATAAACATTCAAACATGGCTAGAAAAATAATCTAACTTATCTATTGCAGCTATGTCACTGATGCTACAGTTGCCATGTTCTTTTCAATTTTGTTGTTCATCATCCCTTCCGACTATCCTAAGAGAGACAACCAACAAATGGGTAAGTTTACCGAAGGCATCAAAATCACCTGTCAGAAGAGGTACATGGGAAGTTTTAATTTTAGATTGAGAGAGGAAATTTCAAACACTAAACAAGACTTCAGGCTGCTTTTCCTGTATAACTACAGCTGTATGCTTTAGGCTAGGGAAGGCACATATCCCATAAATGTTCTCTGCTTCTTGTAACTTAACTCAGTAGGAAACTTTTACGCCAGCTGTGTTCCGGACTCCAGTGTCTGCATCTCTAAAAGCTTCTGAAGCTGGAGTGTTCGGAAGAGAATACATGACTTAACAGAAACACATAGGGCTCTGCAGCCACGCTGCCGTACGTTTAATTTACTCTTACTTGTTCTCTGCCAAGCCCCTCGGAGCAACGACAGATCATTCAGTAGTAACTCCTGCAAGTCAAGTCTGAAAATCCTTGTTGCTTTAAAAGATAACTGCACAGTCTACTCCTCTTACTGACAGAATCGTCTCCTGATGTTTGCACTAAACTCACCTCCCACCAAGAAGCTGTCCTTTCTTTGCAGGATGTAACATGGCTTACCAAATCTTTTTGGATTTAGGCACGTCGAGATTCCTAGCACCTCCGGCTCTCTTGGACTGGAAAGTAGTTCACCAGAAAATGCCATGGAACATTGTGTTTCTGCTGGGAGGTGGCTTTGCCTTAGCCAAAGGCAGTGAGGTAACATTCCTCTGCTTACCTGGTGCTTGTGTCTTCCTGGGTGTTTTCCATCTTGCTTTTCACGCCTGCTCTCCCAGGACACAAGAGGGCATGCTGGTAGCACCAAATGTGCGCTTCCTCAGCTGGAGGCAGTAGACCTCATCCTTAGGAGGAGTCCTGTGATTGGAACACATCTTTATTGTTGCCTCTGCAACTGGGCTGGCACTACTAATCAGGGCAGCATGATTACTTCTGAAAGCGTTTCAGAAAGTGAGTCCCAAGGTTTTTTTTGGATTCAGAAAAAGCCCCAGATATTGATCCTGTACAACTAATGGCCTGAGGGAAACAATGATTTGCTGTTCAGTAACGTCCTGTAAATGTAGGATCTCCTTCTTCCAGTGAAGGGAGGTCATGTTAATTTTTATTTAACCTATAAGCAATGCCTCTTAGACAGTTTTCTACAGAAAGCAGTTTGTATGAGAACTGCTATAGGAAGGGAGGGTAGAATTGGTATGAGAAATGTAACTGGACTGTGATGTGGCTATTTCTTCTCCAGCCTACCATCCTGACAGATCTCTTTCCTCTCCTACAGGAATCTGGTCTGTCTGTGTGGTTAGGTTCCAAACTGACTCCTCTGGAGCAAATCCCTCATCCAGCTATTGCTTTTGTGTTGTGTCTCCTTGTTGCCACTTTCACTGAGTGCGCCAGCAATGTGGCCACCACAACCCTCTTCCTCCCTATTCTGGCTTCAATGGTAAGTTCCAGCTTTTTGAAATACTCTAAGAAAGAACAGCTTTCAAATCTTCTCTAAGCATACATCTGACTGACATAGCCAAGCACTGGTTCAGAAACCCCATCAGGAATACAAGATTTTTGAAATATGTATAAGTAGGTGCATGCATATATATTCACACACACGGTGCTTGGTTCAAGCTTTCTGAAATCATTGCTGGCGAAAAGTAAAGGGATTAAATTCGTTGGCATATTAGATTTTGCCTTCTGGCCTAAACAACCTCATGAGGTCACTGCCAGCTGTACTTGTTTTTTCCCATTTGTTCTGCATAGAGACAGCAACAGCAGCATTTGCTTCCCTGCCACATTCCATTACTGTATTTCACCCCGACCACTAGCGTTCCAGAAGTCTCTGAAGGTGATAGCATTAGTCAGGCCCTATGGCCTAACTCACGCTTTTGCATTTCCACAGGACATTCCTGTTGCTGGGGTAGACAGAGCTCTGCAGCTCTGTCTGGTTCCAGACAGAAACTGGAATGAGCTCCACCAAACTCTTTTTGCATAGGACACTCACTCCAGATAACCCCTAAACTGATCCACTCACCTTCAGAGCTTGGGCTATGCTGCTCCCCCTGATAATTTCATTTTGTTCTGAGCCACACTGAAGTCCCTCCACCTTTTTTCCTGGTTCTAGACTAGACTGCAACCGCTATTGTTAATTTGTACTGCAGCAGTGATCGGATCACAAACACAAAGCATGAACCACAAAATTAATTCTTGCATTCGCTGCATACAGACGTTTGCTAGAGGTTTCTAAAGCCGAACCAAAATATGAGGGGCTGCAGCGCTTGGGAGAAAACAAGGTTTCTGACACGCGCAGATATAAGTGGTCTTCCTCCAAAAGATTTCTATGCATTTTTATACATTGAAACCATCATCTTTTCTCTCCCTTCTTGAATAGGCTGAAGCGATCTGCCTCAATCCACTCTATGTCATGCTGCCCTGTACGCTTGCTGCATCTTTGGCATTCATGCTGCCAGTGGCCACTCCTCCTAACGCCATTGTCTTCTCTTACGGACAACTCAAGGTTATTGATATGGTGAGCAAAAGCACATTCTCTTCAGAATTTTCATTACTAGTTTTGATCTTTCCTTTTTTCTATTATTAATTCTTCCGGGAAGAGTGTTAGAAAACTCACTGCACTTGGCTTTTATCAAATGGAAAGAACACACATGTGCCAATTAATAAAGGGTCGCACTGACTCTTACACAGAGCCTTATAAAGATGCTGCGAGATTTTGAAGAACAGCCAAGGCCTCTTGAAGATGTTCCAAAAAGAGCTTGCTGTCAATGAGAAATGGCAATGCCTAACTGTGAGAGGAGCCCAAACGTGGGGATGTCAGAGTCCTCTCACTCGGACAGTCTTTCTGCAGGGACGAGAGGAAGCCCAGCACATCTCACTAGGCTGCCCTCATGCCCTTCTCACTGTATTAAGGAAGATGGACAAGTATGCAATGGCTCTAGATAAGTTTTCTAACTCATAATTGATCCAAGAAGAAATCCAAAGCAAAAGGCGAGGTCCTACATACTTGGATTAAAAAAATTTCTGGGCTTCTAGTTTAAGAATTTTACCCCACGGAAGCTCATTTTTTACTAATATGAATTGCATGTGTGAAGAAAACCAGCGTAAATGTAATTTCTTGTGGTTGTGAAAAAAATGCCACAAAGAAATTCTTACCATAGAAACAATCCTAACCATCAAGGAAGGGAAAAAGTGCTTGTTTCAACTGATAACCCTTCTCTTTTATAATTCCAGGCCAAAGCTGGCTTTGTACTCAACATTCTAGGAGTTCTGACGATAACTCTTGCCATCAACACCTGGTCTTCATCTTTGTTCCAACTGCAAACGTTCCCATCTTGGGCAAATAAGTCGGGTACCTGCCAGTAATACCAAGAGGCAAAGGAACCAACAACTGTTTGTTTGGTAGGACTGCAACGAGAGCAAGACATAAGAACTCTGCACAAGGTTTGCCAAGGCAGTGGCTGAGAGACAGGCCTGTTCTGTGGACAAGGACAAGCCACCTACAAGCAAAATCATTCACTTGATAACAACAATAAAATTGCCTAACAGTGCTGTTTGTCAGGCCCTTTGTCACTCCAGCACTAAGAAGAGGTAACCTTTGGCTTTTCAACTGTTCCAGCTATCTTCAGAGTTTCTGTCTCTTTTCACCAAGTGCAGCTACGTTGCTTTTCAACCTCCACCCGTCAAGTCTGAAATCGGCAGTGAGGAAGAGGAGTGTGCCTATCAAAAGAAGGAGAGAGACTCTACGTTCCTGGTTTCATGCGTTTATCTGGGTACTGTCACAACTAATCTGACTGCTCACCGGTAAATGAGTATCCAGGCCTCCGTGTCTATGTTCAAAATGTACATGATTGCTATATACTCTGTGGGTATTCACAGCAAGGGATGTGTTGTGTGATTACAGACAAATCACATACCGTCAGCCCGTTCTACTACTTTGAAACATATTTATTTGCAGTCCACTTGTTATGAATGTAAAAGAACATTTTCTCCTAGAACATCCCTCTCATTGTTATTTATGTAAGATGACAGCCTGCAAGGTCGTGGTAAGAAGAGCAATATTTGCTTGAGAGTGGAAGAATTTCTGTGTCCTAAAATATATACAATTAAATATTTTTTTTATATACCCCCGTGTTATGGAGATTTTTCCTATTATATATCCCTGCTTCTACCTCTGTTTTCCATGTATCAGCTGCTTGTCTGTGTGCTTACCTAAAATACCTTCACATAATCAGAGGAGATAGTATAATTAATGTTTTCTTATCATTAAGGTAACAATTACTTATTATTAAGAGTCCAATTTTCTTGGACTCTCAAAACCAAGACCTTCCATTTCAAAAGCCCCTAATACTCTCGTACATTTAATCTGCTGGAGCTGACTTTCAGCAGCACATACATTCCTAAAGTGACAAAGACACTGGAATATCCGAGGAGGCTTTGGCAAATGAAGCACTTAATACCATAAACGAGACTGGGTTCAGACAGATTAAGTTATCCAGTATGTGTCCCTGAACTTTGCACTAAATGCTTTCTTCTGCTGTTGCCTGCATAGTTTTGCACAAAATCCGTTGCACTCCTGAAATCCCACTCGAATCATACCGGTTCAATGAGAATGAACGTGAGTTTGCACTGCTCTTCAAAATCTTTCTTCTTTCTTTCTCTACCCTAATTATTAGGAGACGAGGACAAAGTGCTTTGTGCATTTGATTTACAAAATGTTAGAATTCACTGACCTCCAGTAGTTTCTTTCCAGTTCCAACTGTCAAGCCTATTCTGGTACGTGCTGACCACTGAGTCCCTTTGCACCAACAGCTTCATTGGCCTGACAAGCAGAGTTGCTCTGCAAAAGCCCTGTCTCAGGAAGAACAGTCTGGTATTAACCCTTCCGTGGCTTTAAAATACAGGGGGTTGATTTGATATGTGACAGGGATCCAATAGGGATCCACAGCACAAGAAGGAAGGACATTTATTCTCTTTTGCTAATGAACTCTTGGGTAATTGATTTCAATCACATAATGACTTCTTCAGGTCACTGCTGACCCACCCAACTTCTTTCCCTTTGCACTTACCTCTATCAAATAACATCCAAATCTGTCTAAAGATTTTCATTACGCTGCTCAGCCTGTGTCTGAGTACGTAAAAATGGCCAACTCAAGCAGATGATTTGCTGCAAGCCTCTCCCTTCTCTGCTCTTTGTCTACAGCATGAGGGCAGTGTGCATAGCTTTTGTTTGCTTTTTGTTTTCTTTGAAATACTTGCACACAGTTTACAGGTCCTTCTAAATTACTGCTTAGCTAAGCAGGAAATGTTGAATTCTTACAACATTTCCCATCAGCCTCTCCTTCCAGCCCTTTAAAACCATGTTATGATTCTTTGAAGTCTTTTCTATTAGTCTACATTATTCAGAGGCTGTGGTGTGCCTAAGTACATGCAGGAGCACAGGTGCGATCTTTACGGCAATCTCAGGAGGAAAGGAGACATCAAGTAGCACAGAGTGTCATGGGGCCAACAGAATAACACTGGGTGTTCCATGTATGAGCATACAAAGGTTAGAGACCCACCAGAAAATGGCTGCAGCGAAGGCTACTCAGGAAGTCCAGAAATGCCCGGGTTCCAGAAGAAAGAGGATGAAAAGCTGTAATCTGTAGATGGAGAAGAAAAGCTAACCAGAACATAAGGAGAACGGAAAATTTCATTAATAGTTTCCACCTTGAAGTGATGGTAGTAGCAAGTATGTGCTGGGCAGTGTATTGCCTTGGGGGTGTCTGAGCACAGGACTAGTTGAGGTACAGCTAAATACAGTGTGCTTGTGCAAAAACCAGTAACAACATTAAAAATGTTCATAATTTTCTAAGCAAAGCAGGTAGAAAGTGTTTCTAAGCCCCATTATTACACAGATCAGCTTTGAAGGGTGGTTCCCCATTATGCTTCCAGATATTGCCCTCAAGGAGTGGCTCTATTTCCCATTGTGCGATCAAATTTCACAATCTTCTGTGAAACTGCCAGCTCAGCACCTGTTGTAGTTAGGTGTGATTTCCAGTGCAGCTCTTCATTTCAGAGTTGACATAAAGTTTGTTTTACATAAGAGTTGTAAGTGATAAATCTGTTAATGAGAAGGGGACGTCTGCCTTCTTGCCTGCCTTCTCGAAAAAGCAAGTGCTCTACAAAACCACAAAATACAGGTTTCCCACAGTATATGCCAGTGAGTAAGTGGGTGACTCGCAGTCACCTCCTCCATTTTCCCTGGAGTTATGGTGCTGTCTTGCCTTGCCCAGACACACGCACACACACATGCAACTACAGGCACATACATGTACACCCAAGAAAAAATGAAGGCCTTATCCCAGGACACATACACATTTCTATGACACCAGAAAACCAGACGAATTTTAAGCAAACTAATACATCAATGAAAGCAGCTTACATTTGGGAAAGGCACTTAATCATTAACATCTTGACAGAAATGTGTAAAGTGGCATGTAAGTGATGTAAGGGTCACCTCATCGAGCACTGAAATAATTGACAGACTTATAGGACACATGATAATTTTAAAGTCAAAACAGGATAAAGCCAGCATGTCTTTCTAATTCTCAAGCTGGTTTGGAAGAACCAAAAATTTGCCAGTCACTTAAAAGGTATTAAAATGAATTGTAAGGAAGCCTTGGTGGATAGCACTGAAACCTTGAAATATATCTAAATCTTACAATATAACTCCTAAGCACTCATAAAAACAAAACCAAAACCTGCTTTGAAGGATGCCTTATCCTATAATGGACATAAAAGAATTCTTTAAAAGGCAAAAAACACTTTCAGAAAACAAACACAAACCAACTGAAACGTGAAGGTTCTATATCCATCAGCCAGCTGCATGTTTGTCAATATGGACATTTCTCCAGAAGCTGTAAGAGCTGTTCCCCTCTCATCCATGGAGGGAATTCCTCCCTCGGGTAACTAAGGCACGTTGGCAGCAGCGTGCATCTCAGTGCACAACTCCACCTCTCTCCATCTGGCATCTTGGTTCTAGGAACACTAATCTTTGCTCTCAATTAACATCTTGGGTTTCGTCTTTGCAAAGGCAGAAACACGGTTTAAAATTTCTGCAGTGATGGATGAGTATACAAAGAACAGAAAATAAAAATACAAGGACTTAGGAAACACGTAACTTTAAATCATCAAGGAATTTCACAACCCTCAGGGTTTTTTCCAGCACGGAACCAATAAAACTGTTTACAACTTGATTCACTGAGCTTTATGATTTGAGTTAGTAATGACCAAGGTGCTAAAGTCTGGAAATTAAGTGGTTTGAATGTCCTAATCACCTGGTGTCCAAAATAACAACTGTTTAATAGAACTTAATCACTACTGTCAGTGCTGTGCATTTTCTCCTATTAAAGAAACACTTAATATTATTTAGCCTTTCATCACACCAACAGCACGTACAGGCTCCTTTGCCATCTAGTGGCTGCAGACACTGCACCAGGGCACGTCCAGGGTTCCCAAGCCCAGGACAGGCAGTGTGGATCTTCCCTGGCAAACACCCTCAAAGAGTATCACAGCATAGCTGACAAATTCATAACACTGATCCAAATGGTCAAGAAGGGAAAAGAAAACCCACAAAACACAAACTAATTCGAAAACACAGAAAAACCAGAACAGTTAACTCAAGGGTTCATTACCTATTGTTCTGTACCGTTTAGATGCAACTGGTTCAAGCTCAAACCTTTTATGCCTGTGCAATCAGGATAAAGCATCAGTCGTGACTAGTTTTAGATGGCACTGTATTTGAAATATTAACATTAAATAAGATCAACTAAACTATCAGAACTTTACCGTGCTTCAAGTTTATACTATTCAGCAAATTCACACTAGTGCTAAGGTTCTTTTGCCACCCTAGCAGCATTATAGGAATCTCCTCATCAACCTTGATCCCTACGAGAAGCAGAGCAAGTTCAAGTTTTCCCAATACCTGCCACTGGGACCTAGGGCTTTCTACTCTTTGGAAGGGACACCAAATGTCATTAATTCTGCTGATCACAGATCTTCTCATTCCTTTCAGTAAAGCAAAAGGGACAGTTGCTGAAGTTGTCTGTGAAACTGTCATTAACATGGAATTGCACAATGTCAGAAGAGCAAGTTGAGTGTAAAAGCAGGAGAATATAGTCTTGGTACAGTTAGCTGTTATGGCACCAGTTTTCCCAGTTGCCTATCAAGGGCATCTTAGACGGGGAGCAGTGCTTATTCTGGGCCAGTTGTAGCGACTGCAAAGGGAAAGTCACGTTTCCCTTTTTGCTGTAAGACTATCCTGATGAGACTTGCCAGAAAATTCAAAACGATGCTCTCTATTTTAAAGATGTCTGTTACCTGAAGGGCGTTTGAATTTTCCTTCTTGTTCTTACCTCTGGCTTTTATGAAACATGCTATCATAAATCATTTTGTCTGCGTGGCAGATAACACAGTTGTACAATGCAAGCTTCCTCACACCTGCGCTTTTCCTTTTCTCCTCAGACCCAAGCATGCAGTGTTGTGGTATCGAAAGCTACCACTGGTACTGAAGAAATAGTATTCTCAAAGACACTACCTAGCCCATGAACAGTTAGGGTTACACTTTTGTCATCCAGCCCACACAGAAAATAGTGTCATCTTCAGAATTTGTTCAGATGACCTTTAGAAACTTGCAGGCTTGGGGGTGAAGATAGAACAGTTTTTTCTCTGATTAGTGGTGAAAGCCAATAGCCACAGCTGGCACTGCAGTCATTGTGGACAGTCACAACAGAAAGCTCAGTGAATGGCACAGAAAACACCAAACTCTGCTTTCCTGCTCACACATTATCTCTTAAATTAAGATGCTCTGAGAGACACTAGAAAGCACAGTGTACGGCCAAGAGAAAAACAAACACGTGAAATATCTTCAGAAAAGACTGAGGTATAGCTGCCAGAGGGGCAGGTTCTGTCTGCCATCCTGGCTCCAGAAACAAAAGTCTTTCCCCAAAGTGTGCATGGGGTGTGTGAAAGTGCAGGAGTTCATACTGTATGTTTCTATATTTTGGCAGGGATACTGAAAGAAAAAAAAAAATGCATGCAGCTTATTAGCCTAGAAGAAAAATCTTTGGTCTGTTTACACTGTAACCACACACCTGTATCTCAGAAGTAAGAAACAATTGATGGAGAAAGGGGAGGGGACTGACATCTTCAGTTTCCTCTGCACCAGGTGCAGTCAAGTATGTAATATCTTTCTAGCCACTATTTTGAATCAGTGCCACTTTTAGCC
>NW_009703094.1:0-45824 GCF_000703405.1 Apaloderma vittatum | reverse complement strand
CTGCTGAACAGCCCCTGCAGGGAATGACTGCGAAACATGCCCATGCTCTCTGCTCCAGCAGGATCAGCCCTTACCTGGAGCCTTGGCGAGTGCACTCATAAGTCAGCCAAATCCTGAAACCCTTCTAGCACAGCTGTAGTTCCTCCAACTCACAGAAAGACAAAAACAGTAAATCTTGTACTAAACAACTGATTCGATTCATTTTTCTTACAGGACACGCCAATTAATTTCCTGCCGGTTTATGTTCCGTTTTTAAAGGGCATAAATATGGCATTAACAAGACTTGTTGTCTTGTCACAACGCAGATGTTATCATAAAACATCAAGGTAGGGAATGAAGACAGAGCCAGACAACAAGACTGTTGTGTCCCCTTAGTTCCTCAAACTAAAGTATAATAAAGTAAAATCCAGTTGGATTAACTGTAACAAGGCTAAGTGTCTGGTTCTCCTGAATATGATTAGTTGATAATCCTGCGCAAACAGGGAAGAAGCAAAGAGGGTTAGATATAAAAAGAATAAACAGATGTTTGCTTTGTTTTTTACAGGAACAACTTTCTTTGACGATGAGAGTGACAAACATGCTTCGTGTTTGTTAAGATAGTAGCCATGTCATTAAGAACAAAGTAGCTGCTAGTGTAATACTGATTACATGAAACCAACGTACCGCTGGCCATGGAAATAGCACAGTTACTTCCTAGCTCTATTTCTTTCAAATGAATTTCTTTTCTTTAGTAATAGTGTGACAGGAAATCATTCCATGTTTACTGGGGCAGTAGCAGCAACGTAAGATTGTTTAATACAAGTACGTTTTGCCACGCAGTACATGACAAAGCAAAAGGCACAACATGCTTTATCAACTGTTCTTTACAGATAGTGATGGGTGGAACTGGACTGCGCTGTTCAGAAGGGATAGCATGGTGTTGCATTACCCATATCAGAATGCACAAAGTGTTTCTATTTATTTTTCTCTTGAATCTGAATGCATGCAACCCTACAAAGCAGAGAAAGCAAAGTCTCTATGTTTAGGAACATAAATCTTCATTGAGAAATAATATTCTTAGGTGGTGATTAACATGAACTCCGAGTTTATAAATATGATGACACTTCAATTTACACAACAACTAGAGTAATAAAATTATAGAGGAAACAGCTTGAGAAGGAAGGAGAGATATCTTTGTATCTAGTATAGGTTGCTAACACACTCTAATTACAACTGGTCTCACAACAAAATCTTTCAAGTTTCAGTTTAAGATTTAAAATAGCCAGGTGCCGTATACAGCACGGTAGCAAAAAGAATTGTCAAACACATACTACAGTAGAATGCTTGGGTTTTTTTAAATCTTACTCAGGTTATTTTTTGTCACAGAAGAAGTACCTGCATCTTTGGCAGCTGTAAAAACATCATGCATGGCACCACCTGCCAGGCTAATAACAATAATTAGAAATGTAATAAACTGTTCATTGGCAAGGTAACAAATTGTCTTATCCTTTGAAAGTCACACTGGCCTGAGGCAATTCCTCACAGACATTCGCCACTGATGTCACTAAAGCTTGAGTGAAAAGCAAACTGTGCAAAACACAAAAGAGAGGAATAAAAAAAAAAAAAGAAAAACAATCCCACTGGCAAAGAGACACTCAAGCGGTGTAGAGTAGCTGTAGTGTACTCTCATTTTACTGAACAAACCATTAAAGCTCAGGATTTGCACAGAGCTGACAGTGAAGGGGGGCCAGCGCTATTGCTTCCAAAGAAGCCTTACACACTGGAGTGTTCCGAGAACCACGTGAACTCGTAACACTTGCTTAAGATGATGAAACATTTTTAACTGCATTTAGAACAAAAGCTTCACTTGCAATTACTTATTTTTATGCTCCTTCATTCTTTTCATCTTTTGCACAAGGAACTTCCATAATATAATTTGCACTGAATGCTTTCTCAAGTGGCTTACTCTGACTCTTCTCTCTCATGCATTTAATTTTAAATCTGGTAATCTAGAATCAATATTTTGTTCTTCACTGAAGCTCCTCTAAGTGCTAAAGCAATCTGCCAGGGAGGAATTAATGGTCTGTTCCAAACTTTTACCTCCCATTATAACTTTCCATTTGAATAGACCGCACAATTTCCCACTGCTTGTTTCCTAAGAGAGCGTTTCAAGTCATTGTCAGCAATGAAAATGCGGTTTCCTATTTTCATGACCTTAGAGTGTTGATGCCCCTCTTCCATGCAATGTGTTTTATCTCTAAAAATCCCTTTTTCTTTTCTGAAAGGTAAAAGCCACTCAGAAATCTGCGAACATAAACTATTTGCTCCAGTCCATGCCCTTCCTCATCCATCTTCTAGAACACAGGCAGGCATTCAAGAGAACACAGTTACTGCTGCCATGCTTACAGAGAACTGAAGAGAAGAAAATCGAGTCACAAATGCTGCGCAAGCACTTCTTTCTGAGGCTTCTGATGATTTCACAGTCCCAGTAAGTCATCTAGGAGGGGCCCATGCCAGGCAGCAGCCTGCTTTTGTTCTTTGCTTTGTACTAAGAAGGGAGGGACATTGCTGAGGTACAACACTTTGAGTATTTACATGATTCATTCCTTCTTTCATTGAATCATTTTTTAGTTTCTAAGATAATACCTTTGGGATGATTTCAACTGCTGTCCGCGGAAGCACAAGGGTTTATGTTTTCCACTATTGTGTGTGAAGATAAAGATGAAGGAAGCGTTGCCCAAGCATGATTTGAGAAGATTTGGGATAGGATGGGGGAAACCTCTCTCGCGTAGTTCTGATTGCTGACCTGATGCCTCTGAAGTCTTGCACAGAGGAGCTGGGGAGGCCAGCTCAGAACACTGACTGCCAGCCAGGGGTAGCTCCACAACCTTCTTGCTAAACATGCTGCATATTCCCCCAAACTCAAGCAATGCCCTAGACTCTTCAAATAATTCATCCCAGGCTGTGTTTGCATTGCAGTTGGTTAGGAAAACCCAAGGATGCTAGTCCTTAGGAATGTCCCAGGTAAACTCTTCCCACCTTTTCAGTTTCAAAATCAGCACAATAATAGCTGGTAGAATTTGAGATAACACCTCGGAGTGATGATATTAAGCACTTATAAGCTTTGCCTATAAATACTGGAGATATAATTATGTTCTCTTAATGAGCTCATAAGAAACTCACATTTCAAGAGCTAAACTTGACTTGCATTCCTGAAAGTTCTTCTGCAATACGACTCTACTAATTCTGTTTATGCATCTGAACTTCTCCCACCAGTACTGTAAGTGCAGTTTGGGAAGTTTGAGACAAATGTTCCCCTTAAGACTATGGCAGCGGAGAAATGCTAAAAGGGCGTGCATGTATTTGCACTAGCCACTTATGGAGCACTGTAGTTAGGAACATCCAAGCATACTCCAAGAAAGGAAGAAGACAGACCTGTTGTACTGGTTATTAGACATAGTTAAGGGGCTAAAAAAAAAAAAAAATGAGAAACTCAAACCAACACACACACACACTTCTGCCAAGCCAGTTATAAGAAGATAATCATGTGCTAGCCTAAGCCTCTGGCAGGACTAAAACACTGTTAGCTGTCTTCTAGTTAGCTAAATATTAATCATCCTGTTTAGAACCAATCATGTCACTAACTGGTTAGAAACTTGGTTAAAGGTTGTGGTACAGGCAAGGTGTACTGTTTTATCTTCTAGCTGCAGATTTCCTAGACTTCTACAGAAAACACGTAGAGCAAGGCAAACGCAAAAGCAACATTCCAGCTATTAGCAAATTCCCAAGTATTTTGAAAGGGATACAGGAGGTTCTGCAAGCTGAGAAGTAGAGCAGGTTCCGAGTGCCCTCCGCTGTTCTGAGCGCTACGTGAGAGATCCTCAAACAATCCAAACCAAGTTCTCTTCAGCTGCTGTAAAGGAATGGTACAAGAACACATTGTGTTTCATCTTGGGTTGCAGAGTAGGTGCAGTAAATTGCTAACATGCTTCACCTGGACCACAAAGCAGCATCGCATGGCATTCACAAACAAATGTTGTTTCTAAGCTCTGTCACGGCTCCAGAAAAGATTCTGCATGTTCACGATATGTCAGCAAGGAGGAGCAGACCAGAAAATAGCCTGAGAACAAAAAGACACACGCTGTTTGGGGTAGGGGTGTGTTATTCAGCACATTTGATCTTGCAGCTTAAAATAAATGAAAAATACAAAGAGCAGGCAGCTAGCCTTAGAAGCAATAACATGAAGTAATGTATGAGCGATCATTGCTTATGCCTTAGCGCTAAGTGGCCAAACCTGCATAACATAATCCGAATCATGAATGTGACAGGATTGGGTTTGGAAGACTCATACAGTTCAAAGGCCTCACTTGTTACTCCACATGTTCTTGAAACTCCCACAGTCCCTCAGGGCCTTAAAAGCTGAATGCAATAGTATTCTCCTTTGAATCCCATGTGGTCTGACCTTTAGAAAGTCCCATGTAGATAGAGGAGTTAGAGATGACTACACAGAGGATCAGCCAACTGTTCTCTCCAATATCAATATCAACGTTCCCAGTGCACGGTGAGGCGGCTTAAATAAACACTTCTCAGATCTGGTCATTCCTCTGCTGACACTGGCCACACTCTTCTACATTCTTGACTTTGACAAAGAATGCATTGATCAAATTACTCTGCTCTGGCAACTGATGTAAAGTAGACCTTCTCCTTATTACTGTCCTGTCTCCAAAATTCCCCCCACAGCCTCACTCTGCCCAACTCTGGTGTCAGGAAAAGCCTGGCAGCCAAAAGTGAAGAAGGCACAAGCCCAAAGACAGCCTGCCAACCTATCGCTTACCCAGCAGCTCCAGGCTAGGAAAGCTTTCTCTCTTTCTGTTAACGTTGTAACAAAAAAGGGAAGAAAATCACAAAAGACAAGAAAAAAAAGGGGAAGTTGACAGAATCCTGCCAACTCTTCACAAATTATGTTCTGTGAGAGACAAGCTTACGACATGTTATAGAACTTTTCAACCTGGTTCCAAGGTCTGAAACTTTGCATATATGCAGCACTCAGCTCCGAGGAGGAATGAGCACTCCTCCCTAAGGGCAAGAGAAAGGACCAGCCACCCTGGAACGATATAGACGCCTGAACATGGCAGATGATACTGAATAGTTATAAGGAACAAATAACTAAGCACAAGACAAATAAACCCATGAGGAGAATCAGGGATTGTCTCTCCATTAGCCCCCTATCTCTATCTTAAATTAATGATCTCACATCTATATTGGAAGTTGTATACCAATAGTAGTCTTGTCAAAAAAGTGAACCAAAACACAGATGACACAACGACCAGAACACGTGTCTACCTGAATTTTACCTAGAGCAGAAAGGCACAGAGTGAAGTCTAACATCATGGCTTGAGCTCATCCTTGTTTCTAAAATCATAAAAATGTAATAGCTTAGAGTGGCTGTCACGTTGTTACAGATGCTGTCCTTTACAGGCAACACGAAATCACTGGTCAGGAAACAATATTTCATATATAATAATGGTTCGTTATTTTTTAATTCAAGTTTAAACAATTAACAAACAGAAAGCTCTGCAAATGCCAGTGAAAGAATATCTCATGGGCGTGTCAGATTTGGAGGCTGTAATTCACATCTCCTCAGTGAATTTTACCCTTCAGTCTTCCAACTGAATACTGCAACTCACAGCTCCTCTAAGCTATACCAGCAATAGAGCAAAAGACAGATATATTTTGACAAAATAAGAGGCTCAGAAGGGAATGAGAATGATACTGCCTTAAATACATCAAATGCTAACATTGATAAGTTGAGTTCACCAATGTGTTTTTCTAGACACATTAAACTACCAGATAAATGCACTTGGAATTATTTCTTAGGGACCAAAATGGGCTGAAGTGTATGTAGGTTAAACCAAGGTGTGTATTCCCTAGGGATATCTCAGAAGATAAAAAGCAAGCCCTGACTACTATTTAAAGGCAACACAGCAGACGGTTAAGTTACACCCAGGTGTGTCTTCCCTCAGGTGATCCCAAGGGAGAGATGCTAGGCCACTTTTCCTATTTAATGGTGGCAGAGTAGCTGGTTAGATTACGTCTTAAGTCATTTTGTAAGCTTATCATCCAAATGTTAGGATACAAAAATTGTAAGCCTACAAAGCTACTTATGATAACAAATACTGCTGCCATCACTGCATAATAAAATATAAACAATGTATTAAAAATAAGCAATTATCCCACTACTAAATTAAATAAGAATATTTTATCAAAGGAATGAATTTATGTTCTGGTTGGGCACAAAATAAAGCAAGTTCATAGGGAGAACTCACTGACAAATTTCTAGATCAACAAGACCGCTCTTTTCAATTTTAAATAGCAGGAGGGGTTTATAATGAGGTCAACGGTGGTTTTCTACACAAAGGAGCCCAAGAACATTTTATGTTAATGTTGCTCTCTGCAAAGCACTAGTTACTACTGGAAAAACTTTTGACAGGAATCCCACTGCGGAAAGCAAGAAGATCATAGTATTTTTCCAACTTCTATTACAAAAGAACCTCATATACCCAAGATGCCAAAATACAGCAGTACAGGAAGCTTGTCGTGCAGGACGACTCCCTCTAAGCGAGAGAAACAAATATGGAAGCAGGCTCTTGAGCCACTCGTTCTGGACAGCTTACAAAGACATCATGCCGTGTGAGTTATGCCGACTGTCATCTCTTTTCCCTCTGCAGTACTGCCTGTAAGGAAGTACCTAAGAGCACCACCCCTTCAGTAATCTTCGACGGGCAGCTGAGCCCTCATGAAAGTAGACAGGAACCACTTCCAGCTGCTGACTTTATTACCTCAAACTAGAGTCTCAGCCAGGCATCACTGAATTGGTTCCACCGGCTTGCATTTAGAATATTTACTTGGTAACTTTGATGGCTTCAACTTTTTTTTTTTTCCCAAAACTGCAAGTTCAGATCTGGGAACAGAATTTAACAGTTTAGAATAGCCGCCAGCAAACCAAATAAACACCTCAGTCTTCCAATAAAAGCTCAGACCAAGAAGAGATACAAAGTTAACTCATTACAATAGTCTGGCTCTGACAAAACTAAGTTTGTTCTGATAGAAGGCTCTTGATCTCTTCTGTTCTCTGCTCGTGACATACAGCTTCATCTCCTGAAGACCAAGTGTTTCAGTTTAATTCTTCAAGCTGAATATAAGGCAGCCGTGAGAAGTACCAACTTCAAACTCTACAATACTATTTTGCCGGTCAAAAGAAGAAACACTACAAAGCAGTATGACTAGGTGGGCTGTGCTTTAAATGTCCACAAAAGTGGATGCTGATATAAGGTTGTGATACACAGTGGTAAGAAACAGGAAAAGTCTGCAGCAAATACTGACACCCCCCTTTCCTCTAGGTATTTCCTCCTGAGAGTTATCCCAGGAAAGAGGAGATAATGCTCGCCAGTCAGTGGTTCACTTTCATTCAGGATCTTATCTCTGCACTGCAACCAACCTGTGACGCCAGCCCAAGTAAACACACCCAACAAGTTAATGTTAAACTGGCTAACTTAGGTACCAATAACCACAGAGCTGCAGCAGTCTGCAGCTGCAAAGTTCACTACAGAGGCTAGCTTAATAATCAGGCCATTAACCTACTTTGGTTCTGGGCTACTGCAATTAGCACCTAAGTTACTAATATAGAATCACCTCAGATTTGTCCACCTCAGCCTTTAGCTTAAGAATCGTAAATTAAGGCTAGCGCAGAAATTGGGAAAAGCTAAAGACTTCAAGTGTAGCCCAAACCATCTCAGAATCTTCCATGCCAGCTTTAGGCATGTAACCCTCAGGAACACAAACCTTAAAAGCTCTTGGAAAGGACAAGTAATTATCCACCATTATCTTTGAGATCTTCCAGACAGGAAAGAGCATATCCACCAACACTCCATGCCCACTATCTCTACAAGATCCAGCAGATAAATTGACAAAGTCTTAATTTCAGAAGTTCCTGATAGATCTAATAAAATTAAAATGGCACACTCTTGAGAGGAAGTCAGTCATCACAGGTGAAACATGGCTTTTCTTTCACCAGTCCTAGTATTACAACGTGTGGATGCCGTGGTAGATCTTTTCTGTCACAAATCTATGCAAAGTATTCTGTACAGGAACACTTCATGAATAGCATGAACTTAACAGGAATATCAATATGTCCTTTAAAGCAGAGAGTGTGTTTTAATCAAAGTTTCAAGACCCTATTCAGTATCTTACCATAATCGTGGGAGATAAACATGGGTGTACCTATACAATAACCCGGGGGCCGCAAAGATGTTTCTACTGTTTTGTGGAATGACGATAATTATATTTAGCACTCATTCAAGGCTTTTCATCTTCAAAGCACCTTACAAACATTAATTAATCCTCACAACACCCTATGAGGTAGGTAAGTATTATTACAGTAGGTGTGATCGGGTTTGTGGAGGGGACTGTACAGTGTGCACAAAGCCAGGTAAGGGCAGCAGAAATACATATTCCTGCAACTGCACATTCAAACCCAGACTCCTCTCTCCATAGCTGCACACTAAAAGCAAACTTCTCCACATAAATAGGGGTATCTACGTGCCCACACAAATGCACGCACTCCTCCAATCTAGTTCTGTTTTCGAGACTCTCCTATTTTTTTTTTCCTGGGGAAGGAAGACCTTGTTGTGTTCCTCTTACATTTAAAGGGTGCAATGTATTTTGACATTCTACGGTGGAGCTATAGTTACTTTCAAGATGAGAGTTCAGACTGAACACAGGCAAGAAAGATACTTCTTTCTGGGAGCTGGACACTTCCCTATAGTACAGCAAAATCCAGGCCAGGGAAGACTGTTTTTAGCAACCACAGGTGGGTAAGAGGTTTGCAAAGCACAGCAACAGATGGGTATTTTAAATCAAAAGCAAAACAGGGAAGCTGAGAGGCAGCACTCTCTTTCCAGACAGTTAGAGCTCAATACCTGCCCAACTTCTCTGAAGAATTACCACGAGAACAAGGGAAAAAAAAAACCTGCAGCTTAGTCATATTTGTATTCTTATTAAATGCAGGACTGCCTGGGGCGAACAAGAGCTGATATCATAATTATTGGCTTGCCTAGCCAGCTGCCTTCTCTCACCTGATGTAAGATCAGATCTTTCCAGCTTTTGGAGACTCTGTACCGCTGAGCCTCCACTCTCTCTGCAGGGCTGTCTGAATGACCTAATCTTGTCCCGGAGCAGCAGCACGCCGTTTTGCTTCAGTAAAAAGGTAAGAGGAAACCTCTGACAACTTCATACAGCTTTCTGAATTCAGCCGTGAAAGCCAAACGGAAGGGGGAGCAGAGCTCTGTTGCCTTGGCTCACCTATTTAATCTGAAGTCCCTGAGGCTGACTTTGAAGAACTTCAGGCTGAGGGAAGGGGAAGGTCAGCACCTACATCCCGTTCCGCGGCAACTCCTATAGGCATTTATCAGCCGCGAGTGAAGAGTAGCACGAGAAGGAGGCAAGAAAACACCAGGTAAGTTAACAGATCCATTGGTCTAGTACCGGGAGAAATGAAGACTGTAGGTGATTTCCCAAAGGAAAAAGAAACAGCTGCTCTTGGCTCGGGTCTATACCAGCTTAATCCAAGCTACTTTCTGTTCTGCAGTTACAAAGAAAGCTGCAAGTGCTTACCATTAGCTTGGGAAAAAAGGAACTAAACAGCAGATAGACAAACCAAGCAAAGTATTTCTAAAGAGAAGTTGGCAGTCTCCTCAGGTCTCAAAGATTCATAATAGATTTATTTCAAACTTTTGCCAATGGCAAATCCAAAACTTGTGAAGTTCTGTGTTTGGAAATCAAGCTTGCTTTTTCTATGGCCTCTTTTAAATCAGTTGCTTTTGCCTCGTGTGTTTTGTAGTAATAGATGAAAACTTTTTTTAAACTTACTCCTGTATTGAAAGGTGACAGAAGGCGGGACGTGTTACCTGCAGGAATGACTAAATCTGAGCACTGCACATGGAAACTTGCTTGTTATTTCTTTACATGCACAGAAGTATATCGCTTTCTTCTCACTTCTTAGTTTCAAGACTGTTAGGTTTCCAGCAAGAAAGGAACTGTTTGTTTTACAAACACAATAATTATCAAACCCATAAATAACAACAAGCCATCATTCACTCTTGGTCCTCCTGCAAATTTACTGGACATCCGATTAAATCTCAGGGAAATAAGACTTTATTCTATAAACGTTTGGGTTTGGTTTATCCGAATCATATCTTTCTAACTTAAATACTGACATAAACTAGGTTGAACCAGATGAGTTTTAGGCTGAAAAAATATGTATTTTTATGGGCATAGAAGAGCCAAAAATATAGCTAGAGTGCATGTTTCTTAAGGAGTAAAGGACTGTGGGGTTGGACTAAATGATCTTTCAGGGTCCCTTTCCAACCCCTAACTTTCTGTGATTCTGTGATCGTGTAGTTTGCTTTCAGCAGGTGATACTCTCTATTATATATGCAGCCAAGAAAATATACAATTAAAGCACATTGTTGACCTATGTCCTAGTGAGGGGAGATGAACACAGGCAGATGTAATATTACAGTAAATGAAATAAGGGACTGCATCCTGGTAATTTGAGCATCTACACTCACCTCAGATGTTAAAGTATGTTATGAGAAAGCACTGGCTTCTACAGGAGTGCAGGTAGTTTTATAATATTGCCATATTCCTGGATATAACTGGAGGCACGTGCCAGTTACTGAGACAGGAGTCAGTCGAGTACTCCAGGGAGTAAATGGAAATATCTACATGCCACTGTGATAGGTGTAATACAGAAACCTGCCAGAGACACATGAAGACACTTGCCATTTCTGCAAAACACTGAGTTGAAAGAGTAAAGCCTAGAAAAAGGGCCATGTACATGAAGCAGTGTCTTGCTGATCTATTTCTTACAGTAACAGGCTTTTTCTTTACTAGAAGAGCTTGCTGCTCAAATACAGTTTTTGAAGGGTATAATGAGAAAGACATATTAAAGAAAACCCAGAAAAATCCAAACAAAAAAAAACAGAAAATGCACTATGTCCATTTAAAGCATCTATTTTGTAAAAACAAAAAGAAAATATAGCTGTTTAGGACTTCTGGAAAATAAACATTAACCACAACAACAACATTCTAACCTTTCTGGCCACAGACTCCAGAAATTTAACACAAGAAGTGGTGTCATGCCAAACTACTTTCCGTCATGAAATCACTTCTGTAACCTAGTTTCACAGGTTGTTAAATGACCAAAGACAGGGATACACTGATATGGCCTCCAGAAAATCTGAAAGCGAAATTTCCAAATCCTGCAAAAAAAAGTCAAAAGTTCTGCAGTAATCTGTGCAATAGAATTTAAAACGCACAAAGTTGTCAAAGCCAAAACAAAACAAAACGAAAAAACCCACCATGTGTTCAGCCTTTAGAAGGCAGGGACTCAAAGCACTGAAGAGTGTATAATGACAAATTTTTACATACACTACTCTGTCCTGCTTATAAACCAAACAATTATAGATGCAAAACATTCCAGCAGCTTATGCCTCACTCATGCAGAAACTTCGGAAGCTGGCTCTTTCTGACTGTGCCATTGGAAAGGAGGGAAAACTGTCGTTGTGGATGTGGCATAAGAGAATCAGTATTTGGTAGGTCAGCGTCTATAAGCCATAGAAATAGTAAATGGAGATAACTTCCAAGCAGATAGGATTTACTGTTTGTGGCCATGTCCTCTATTGTTACTCAAAAAGCCTGAGCTTTGCGATTTGGGTCAAACACACCTCTCTGCTCTCCTGCACCTCAAAAATCATTAGCTTGAAATACAAAGAGATTAATTATGGCAATAATGCAGATTAAGCGAGAGGTACAAATAAAATCCTCCCCTCATACATCTCACAGTATGGCCAGTGCCATGTCTTTCCAAGGCAATTCTTCACTTAGTTCAGGTAGGAAAGCAAGGTGGCAGTTCTCAGAAGCTGAAAGAGTCTGGAACACCTTGAGTAGGGGCCCACAGATAAATCAGCACAGAATGGCATCGTTCTTAGGAAGCAGAGCTGTGAGGTGCTGCTCTTCTGAGTCACTATTGAATCAATGCGCTAATACGGTGCTAACGACAGGATGCTGCTTGCATTAAGGACTTGGCCAATTCTATTTATCAAAGACACTATGCCACTTTTAATAAGGTTAGGGAAATAATTAACCCTTTTGCCACATTTCAAACATAAATTTAAACCATGCCCTCATAACCATAGCCACTCTGTTCTGCTGCTTCCCTAACTGGCTCCTCACCCCCTGGATATGCTGGGGATTTTTCCGTTGTTTTCCTTTAAATCAATTAAGTCTTGTACAACACAGTTCATTCTTTGCACCCCTCTTGTGCAACGAAGTCTCCTAGTCTTACTACCAGTGGTTTCCTTCACAAGGTTCTTTGCAACACCCTCTTCCTAAGTGGCTTATATGCCACTATTCTTCCTTCAAATCAACATTTAAGAGCCACATATTCCAAACATTGCCATACGATATATCACTCTTCATTTTACTTGGGATGCAAGACCTTTAGAGTGGTCCACAGAACAGTTATGTTACTTTTTGCTTTATATAGACAAAATAATAATACATAAAATTGCTATATGTGTTTTATCTAAATTCTCTAACATTTTCCAGTGAAACCTGCATTCTTTGTGCCCTGTTACATGTTGCTGAGTATTGAAGGGAGCTGCTAAACGTGGTTAGTAAAGTGATTCCTCTTTAGCCTTCACAGATCTCAACAGTGTCTTTTGAGGCTTAGTAAATATATGTAAAATCATTTTAAGATGTTTGGATGAGACAGGGCTACTGCAATCCAGAGCATTATTATCTTTCTGTTGGTGAAGTGCTCAGAAATGAATGAAGCATATAGGGTGAGGTTCCATCAGAGTCATGTAATGAGGCTAAACATGCTGTCATTTTAACCCAATTTGTTTTCCTCTGTACTGCTGCCTCACCAGTTTGTTAGAGCCTCTCAAAGGAGCTCATCTAGTGTCAGCTTACAACTTCCACACCTAGCCCGTACTTTACTCCTGGAATGGGTAGGTATCCCTGCCCTGCAAACTCTTAACTGCTGGTTCAACAGACCTGCCAGGACAGGTCCCTGCAACATTCCCCTCTGTGGGCAAATGGTAGGATGCCAGAAATATTAGACAGGAACCTGTTCTCCCAGGAATGTAAGTAATTCATAGAAGGAAATAATTTACTATTTTCCCAGCTGGAATAATTAAACAGCTAGGCACTGTCCTCCCAAGCCGCAGAAAGAAGAGCAAACAAGAGGAGGGGAAAAAAAGCTGGAATGTCCTTCAATATAAATTCTCTTCCAGACTGAACAACCTCAATTCTATGAATCTTTTCTCATAAGCCTCATTTCCTAGGCCTCTGACCATCCTCAGTCATCTCCTATGGACTCGCAGTTCAGAGTTCAAAATGCAGTGACCGAAACCAGACACAAACCTTCTGCTGGTACTTTACTGAGACCAAGAGGAGTTAACTTCACAAGTCTCACAGCTTACGTTTCTGTAAGCACCTTATACCTGCTAGCCTGTTTGCCTTTCTCACTATGGCATGATGGGGCTGATTTGGGTTCAGGTTCTAACCCATTAAAACCTCGAGATGTTTTTATGCAGGATTGCTACCTAGTCACTTGTTCGCATTCACTATCTGCAGGGTTTATTATTCCTGCCTAGATGTTGAACTTGGTTATTACTGAACAGCACTCCACTTTCTTCACATCATCTCTCCCGAGTCCTTTTAAATATTAATCCTGTCCTCTAAATACATATGCAAAGCCTTCCATCTTCAAGCTGTCTCCAAATTTGATTAGTGTTCCTCTCTAGTCTATGAGACAAGTCATTAGTGAAACACTGAGTAGTATCAGATTCTTTAGGAAATCCACTCGGAATATCCTTTCATTCTGACAGCAGTCAGTAACTATTCTTAATGCTCTATTCCACTCAGCTTTGCCTCCTCTCTGCTAGAGTTTTAGATAAAAGAAATGTTCCTAGTTTGCTTACAAGAACATAATGGAAGACAGTGTAGAAGCCTCATTAATGTCAAGCTGTATTACCTGTCCACCTTCTTCTCTTCTTGCAAGGCCACTATACAGGGAAACTACACTGGTATAACAATTCCTTCTTAGCAAATTCATAATGACTTTTGCTTTTTTCTTCCCTATTCTGTGTTTTGGTGTCTTTTTAATTTTGTACTTTTGGAGTATTAAAGTTAGATCTGCCACCTGTATTTCCCTCACCCTCTCTAGTTTCAAGACAAGCACTATATTTAGCTCCTTTCAGTCTTGTCTAAGGCACTCATGCTCAGCGAATTCGCTGACACAAAGACCTGCAGCTCTGCAGTAATTTCAGCCGATTCTCCATATTCACTAGAATGAAATTAATTGGGGCCACTGGACCTGAGGATGTCAAAAAGCCTCAGCCCTGTCCTCTGGGAGCTGAGAACACACGTATGCTTCAATGTATGAGATCACAGGCAAACATCATTAATATTCCAGAATTTCTCATACTCTGACTTGGCATTGCCCCGTTAGTTTTCCATTGTACTTTAAGGTCACTAATTAATGTGTGCCCTACTTTTCCACCCAGGAATAGATCTGGGCTGGGTTTTTTTTCTTTGAAATGCAGAGTGTCTAGAGAGCACCTGATCTGCCACATGAGTTTGAGGTCAGCTTTGTGATATCTGAATTCTGTTTTGGTAACACAGAAGAAACACTATTGTCTAAGATCTTTTATAAGAACCTTTCAAAGCACTGAAAAATTACATACTACGACTAACATTTTCAATACTAGCCAATAATGAAAGGTGCTGTTTGGCATAGTCTGCACACAGTCTTCTGAGTGTTGAGCAATAATACCACTTATTTAAATCTAAGGAAATTTACTGTCTATAGGTATATATTGGTTCAGTACACAGTATAAAACACTTGTACTCATATGGAAAAACTCTTTGCCTCACAAAATATTCAGTAAATTATTAATACTGATTAGAAATATACTATTGGCTTCCTAGGTTTCTGTCCACCCTCACATAGGTGAGAGTACCCTGCAGCCGAATTGCACATGCATTGGCCAGCAGTAGTTTTCAGCAGACAAACTTAACAACTAAAAGACAAATAGGGCACAACATAATTTAGTCGTACTTGTTCTTTTTTTCCTCCCTGACCCTATAAAAATACAACAGGGGGTTGTTTTCAACAGGGAAAATAAGACGAATTTATCAATGCATCTATGTGCAGATTGACTCGAGAGAACCCCAAAGGAGACTGCAAAATTTGTCTCAGAGTGACAGTGCTCCTTACCATTGGAAGTCTCCACAGAAAAAGTAATTTTTAAAAATAAGACATTCAGCAAAAATAGGAAAAGATCGGGTACACATGAATAGAAGATTTTCCCACATATAAAGACACCATTAAGCTAAAAGATTTGAGAAAGAATGAGAAAGTAAGAATTACGAGAATGAAAACACGGAAGCTGGAAATATGCATAAAACTGAAACTGGAGGTAGGATGTACCAGGAGTGAACTCCTTCAATTTAACCATACGGATAATCAAATCATACCATCATAGAATTCTTAAAAATAAGTATATGATGGCTCTATGATACTTGTTTATGGTTTTAGGCACTGTAAGAATCAAGTTTCCACCTTTATTTCCTAACTAGCAATGCAAAAATAGGCATTCTTGACAAAATAAAAATTGCGGTTCTTGTATACTCACCATTCCAGCCGCACTGACTCAAAAAATGTAAGATATGCAAAGAATCATCATAAGAGATGTGACAATTGGCAATATTTAACTTGGAAAGTGAGAAGGAAAGGAATACTTTACAGTAAACAAGTAAAGAGAACCTATACAAAGAATTCCTTTGCCCTGGTTTAGCCAGTAGGATTTGATGATGTGTTCACTAGCGATGTTTAATGTTCAAACAAGCAGGCACATTTTTTTGTAACAGACATAGCACCTAGACTTCCCTGACAGAAGAAACTAGGCACGTGCCTTTTATTTCTAAGCTGTTTCTGATAATCTTCTCTTGACTTTAATCTAGCCAACCTGGCATTGAGCAGGATGTGTTGGACTAGAGGATCTACTGACATCTCTTCCAGCCTCAGCTTTCCTGTGACTCTGAGTCTCCCCTGTGGGATTTCTGCTGTAGAGATGGTGTTATGAATTGGAAATAATAGCTGTGAAAACCAGGCACCCTATAGCTCTGCTCTACAGACTCCCAACCACAGAGAAAAACAGTCTCTGACCATAGCATGAGACCTGCCATAGGAAGCTACTGTCACCACAGAACAAGACAAAGAAAGCGAAGGATGAGGTTGCTCCAAGTATCTGCCTGGCGTCCTCACCAGGAAAGAGACACTAAAGCTGACAAAAGCTTCTCATATAGAAATTCGTTTCACATAGCCTCGGATAAAACTAATCCCCAACACAAACCTTCTCCTTGACAACAATGCACGTTCCACACTTTGTAACTGATAGCCAACACAATATAAAATTCAGGGTTCAACAGGAAAAAGTACTAAATCAGAGGGCACAAATATGTGAACGCAGAGAAGTCTAAAATAAAACATGTTCTTTAATTTCAAGACATTAAATATCTAAAAAGTGTCCAAGCAAGTGTCAGGACCCTGCTTTCCCTTGGTGACCTCTTTCTGTGCTCTGCTGAATCTGTAACACTATGCTCTGCTTTTGCATTATAGTCCTCCCAAATACTACATTATAAATTCTGTGCTGTACTTGTTTAGTCAAGCTGAAAAAGCTAAAAACACTAAAATGAATGAAAAACTGTATTACACACAGAGGTTTTTAAGAGGAAGTAAAACGTTGAGCTGTTGGTGTTATCAACATCAATACAGATTTCTGAATTAAATATTATTTAATACATTAATTCTTTTTTTCTCTTGATATTACTTTTCTGAGGACAGAGTCAGCAATAATATAAAACTGCACTTCTAGTCCCTTAATGAATATTCTTTATCGGCTGTGCTTTAAGCTTTGGAAACAAACATCTATAAAAAGCTTAATTTGCATTATTTTTTATGTATAAGAAAACAGAATGGGTTTTGTAATATGTTTAGCTTTACATCTCATTCTTTAATGTGGTAATCCCCTTAGATGAGTTAATTATGCTTTATGTATCACTGAAATTTAATATTTTAAGAGAAGAAACAAGCACAGTTTCAGCCTCTTTACAGCTACCTGCTCCCAAAAATGTAAGATTCCAATTCAGTAAAGAAGTTAATTTTTTACACTAAGGAGAGAATGGACAAAATCCCTGTTAGAGGGGACATGAGTCTCACAGAAAGAATGTCTTCTGCTTCATAAGGTGCCTGATGATACGTGTGTCAAATGCAACATGAGCACAAGGGGGAAACGCAGGACTTACAGTATCCCTGTTTAATTTTAGCCTTTTTCTTGTTTCTAATTTTTATCTCTATTAAGAATTTTGTAACAGCATCACAGATGTGAATATAATTCAATACTCTCGCTTAAATGATGCTTCCTCAGTGAAAGAGACTGTTTATTCAAACTGTTCATTGCAAAACTGTTTCTGCACACACAGGTTTCCAATGTTTGCTGTTTCTGTGAAATTCCTAACCTTTATTTCAAGGGTGTTATTACCTCATGTCTTATGGTGAAAGAAATCTCTATTTTCTAAAGTCATGGAGGCCTTCCTGTAAGTGAGAAGTGGGAAAGGTTACTCACTGAATTTCTCCTACAAAAAAGCTAAAGAACTTCACATTTTCTGGGGTTTGTGGTTTCTTTAACCTAGTTTTAAGTTTTTTAAAAAATATTTTGCCATGAGATATTTAAATTAACGATATTTTGGGACAGAAATAATGTCTCAATTATCAATGTAGTAGACGTGCTTATCCTGAAGGGATCAACTCGGTAGATGGACAGACACACAGAGAGATAGAATTCAGAATTTGTTAAGAAAGAGTGAAAAGTAGATACACCATTTGGAATACATATATACATCTTGAAGGAGATTCTTTATTGCTTCATATATTCATAAAAAAAGTTGAAATATTTAAACTTGTAAAAGACTACTGTCATGGTATCCATTTCTTAGATACTCTACTGATAGAATACTTCTGAGATTTAAGCCCTGAGGAGGTGCACGTAAGCCCCTGAGGAGGGGTATGTATGTCACAAATTTATGCTTTTTGTTTTCAGTATATATATATATAAAAGCACCTCACGTTTCACAAGGCAAATTAACCTGGATGAAAAGTTCATTCTAGATGAACACATCATTTTGCCAAAATTTACATCAATCATTCAAGTCATGCTCCCTTGTAAAATGTGCTTTTAAATAATCAACAATGAAGAGAACTGGGGAAAGAAACTTAGCCTTGTTTTAATCTTCTTTTAGAAGAAACAGTTTTTACAAAGCTTGAAGGTTTTTCCTGAGAGTTAGAAAAGCATAAGATGAAGAATTAAATAAAATTAACTCAAAAATCAAATAGCCCTTCATGATACTTTTGCTTTTAACAGTAAGGAAGTGGTGTTTATGAAACAAAAATAGACTCTAGGAATAAATTAGGCATTGAGAAAACAGGTGGGTGTAGCAGAGGAGTGAGTACATGGAAAGTGGGGAGGGTAAAGGGAAAGAACAATCACTGGTCATTCCACAGTGAAGCAGAGAGAAGGTTAATTGGGTGAATGAACTTTGATGCAATTTAGTCTGTCAGGTATGGCCATATTTACAGTTTCTAGAGACTCTTAAGCTGGTTTCATGTCTCATAACTGTAAATAGGGATGGGTTTAGCTGTGCCTATTCTCTCATTACTTCCCTCATTTTCAGATCTTTTTCCTCCTGGAAACTTCCTCTGTACTTATACTAACAGCAGACATCAAGTTTTCCAAGGCTTACGAAGAATGAACATAATCCTTCCTGAGAAGTTCAATGCCTTCATGCATGAGTTCTTGTTTCGTTCACTGTATTAGATTTGCTTTTCCTTTCCTCTCTCCCTTCTTCCTAATTTCTCCCCCCTCTCCTCCTAATTTCAAGTCACTTGTATCTTATCTTGTTCTCAGCAGCTTTTCGTTCGTAAAGGATTAGTGTATTTGTATGTTCCTCATTTTGCAAAACAATGTCAGGCCATATTTTCTCATAAGGTTCTTTAATCTCTAAACTATCCCTCCTTTATTCTTCAGTCTGTCTGTGTGTCTCTTGCTCCTCCTGGTATTGCAAAGCCAATGCTTTAAATTACAAAATTCAGCTCTCAACCTGATGCTGGGGTGTGAATGACTTTGCAATTTTAGAGGCAGGGAAGAGAGTGGGGATAATTGGGCACTTACATTTTTATTTCTTCACTCTACATTTTTCCTCTCTTCCTTTTCTCTAACGAGAGTGTCAGTCACAGACCTGTTAAGTTGCAGCTGGTGTCCATAAATTTAATAAGCCACAATGGCTTTTCCCTTCCAGGAACTTGTCGAGCCATCCCTTGAATCCGTACAAGTTCTTACAACTACAGCCCCCTGTAGTAGGGGCTTGCCCAGCTCAGCTACATGCTGTGTAAAGAACCACCTCATTTTGCTCGTTCCTTCCCATGAGGCTCATCTGATGGTCTGCAGCTCTTTAATTAGTTCAATGCCTGTTCGCCCTATCCATGACACTTGTGGTTTAATACACCTCTTCCATTCCTTCACCATCACCAATCATCTTTTCTCTAGGCCAAAGCCCACTTACTCATTCCTCATACCAAAGGCAGTACAGACCTCTGATCAAACTTGCAGCCCTTTGCCCAACTTGTCCTTTACAACCGTCTCCTTCTCAAGACAGCGAGACCCAGCACTGCACACTGCTCAAGAGGGCAGTACATCACGGTTTGATACTGGGAAAAAAACTTGTATCTGTTTGGTCCGGGTTTTGACTTTGTTTTTTGTAATTGCTATTATCATGAAGCTGACATTTTCGTGGAACCATCCATCACTACTCAGCTAAATGCCTTTTTCTTTTTTTTAAGGAAGTTAGGATTGCATTTTAGTAAACAGCATTTCTGTGCTTCTCTTTAGGTTTACTTGTAAGGTTAAATGCTCCATCACTCAAACTCATAATGTCTTTTTGATGTTCCTCCTACCTAAACTTCATCATACCTATTCAGAATAACAGTAAATTTTGTCATGGTGCTTCTCAGCTCTTTTTCCAGGTTTTCTGTGAATACGTTAAGCAACATAAAGTCTCAGCAGACCCCTAAAATCATCCATAGCACCAGTGACTCTCTTCCTTGTGCAAACTGATTGCTCGCCTTCGCTTTTCATTTTCTGTATTTTAAGCAAATGTTTATCCATGCAAAGACCTTTTCTGTGGATATTCAGGATTTCAGTGGATAACCAGTTCCCTCAAAACCCTGTGATGAAGCTTCTTGTCAAACGCTCTATCTGGTAACGAAAGCAAATTATCAACCCCATCTCTCTAGTACACTTGTTGGAAATACTTTAACGCTAACCAGTATTGACTGCTGCGTGTAGAGAAACAACACTTAACTTTTGCAGACCAAAAGGCTACTGCTACGACTGGAGGGTGGGTTCCTTCCGGAGAAATAAATGTCATTCTCCCTTACCTGTTCCTCCATCTTTACTACTTTATATGCAACATTTTTCATGCATGCCTAGGAATAGGTGTCAGCAGAACACATCACTCCAAATCAGCTGTGCTTCTATGAGCTAGCTGAATTAGTTAGCAGTTGCTAGGCCGATGCTGGAAGACCTTTCATCTTAAGAAGCCAAAGTAAGAGTTTGAGTCTTGGGGTTTTTTTGGGTTTTTTTTGGTTTTTTTCTTTTCAAACATTTCCCCAGAAACTAGATGCATGAACTAGTGCTGCATTACTTCTGACTGTATACAATTTCTCTTCTTTACTGAGAGACTTAGAGGCCTGTGTAAACTACACTGCATAACCCGGACTAAACACGTACAATAGGTACAAACTGTAGGTTGCACTGATTCGGTTTAATTCAATGTAAAACTAACAAAGTTCCAAAGAAAACTACGACTTACAGCATCTTTGCCTGCTAACGTTAAGAACTGAAAACAGGTGATAACAGGTGAAATTCCCCTTTGCATATATGTATTGTAGTGAGACATTTCCAAAGCAAAAACTCCAAAAACACTTCAGTTAAATAGCTCCTGAACTTGGTTATCCGTGTCTCTGCTGTTTCCCTACTTAACACATCACTGCTCAGTGAATCAGCCATTCAAAGTTTTTTTGTTTTTTGTTTTAACATAGTCAGCTTACGACTGTGCAAATAAGATTCCCAAATCCATTCCTCAGATCAAATAAAGGTAATTACAGAGCTTACTGTGGGCGATTCCCAGTGGGAGGGTGGGAGTGGCCACGGGTGGGGCTGCAAGGTGAATACTGTACATGCACAACAGAGAAAATGGGAATGTACCACACCCATCATAAAACATGCTGCCACAGCCAGCAACAGAAACCATTAGGGTGGATCATCATACACACCTTCTCATAAAGACAGAAAGATGGCATGAGATCCCAAGATGAACTCTCAAGTCACAGGGAGATGAGCATGACTCACTGAGAGAGAAAAGGAACGTAAAAGAAATTATGAGACTGCTGAAGGATCTGTGCCATGTGCCCCCTACAGTCTCCCTACATGATGTTCCCCAAAGACGATTAATGGGGTACACTGCATTGCATCCAGCCCATAAGCATAAGGTAATTCTTGGGAACAGCTTACTATTAATCACATTTACTACACTAGCACATAAGAAGCAAAGAACAAGGCCACAATACGCTGTATGTTGTGTACGTAGTAGCTGAAAACGCCTGACCCATGTTACTTATTGTCTTATTCAGTGGTTTTCGCATTTTTTGAAATGCCTTTTTTTTTAAAAAAAACACAACCCTGACATTTGCCTTTCAGTTAAAATTTAATGGTGAACTCTAACACAAAAAAATATTTTGGCTAGCCTACAGACCGCTTTGGAAACCAGGAACTAGACTAGCCATAGTAGAAGGGAAAGGGATTCATTGGAATATATCAAAAGAATTCATAACATGATAGAAGAAAGTAGAGTCATGTGGACTTTCATTGCAGTGGAGGAAAGGAAAGAGGATGAACAAAGGGATACTTAGAAGGAGAAAACCTACGTACTGATAGGAGAAAGGGACACCTGAAGGGAACAAAAGATTATGTGAAACAGGGCTATAAGAAAGATAAGAGTGAGGACAGATGCAGAGACTGAGAGGGACACCTGGAGAAGAGCAAAGTGATAATTCCCTAGTGTATTCTCCTAGATTTCAGCAATCTGCAGTTCATGAATTCTGGAGCCAAAGAAGGTACCTCTTTACCTACTGTTCAGTTTAATGGCTATAGCTGCTTGAACTTTGCTTCTTCCTACCATTTTCTTTGTAAGTCACAAAATTGTACCGATAGTTGTACTATACTGGTTGAATACACGCATTGCCACTCCCCAGACCTGCTGCAGAGTAAAACTTTGCTCTGAATTCAGCATCAAGAGTTCAGTTACACACTTGCTACGATCAGCCCATGAACACACTATGCCGTTATCTCTCCTGCTGGTTTGACCTGCCAACCAAGTTAGTTATTCATGAAAGAAATCACACAGTTTCTGTATCATATTAACTTCTTCAGCTCTTGGAACTGTGTCTGACTTCATACTTAGATGTCTAGTATAAAGCAATGAAATTTCATACTCCTCATTCAGGAAAGAGCACAAGCATTCATCCAGAAAACAGGACAGAGTATGCAAAGGATAGGGTTTGGAAAATACCATTAGAGTTGCAAAGCTGGTAGGGAGAGTGACTGTCTTTTACTATTAGGTTAACTGGTGTAGTTGGAAAGATGTGTTACTCTTCATTATGGTGAGAAAAAAAACCCACGTCCAAATGACAAGCTCATTCACCTTCTTAGCTAAATCCTTCCATTCTTGCTTTCTGTTCAGTGGCGAGTTCCCTTTCTGCTGAGCTAATTATATTGCTTCAATGCCTCTGAGGGACTTTTCTCTAACAAGGGCTTCCCAGATGACGGGTCTGCCCAGTCTGCAAGATGTACAGAAATTCTTACAGTGCTCTTATGTCAGCCACACTGCATAAATTTGTGCCGCGTTTTCTACTTCTGCATAAATTCATACTTTAGCATTAGAGATAAAATACATAACCAAAATGAACAGGATCTGCTTGCTTTTCTCTATCTTGAGTGAATTGCTGTGTACCTGGGGAATATCTGTTGTGTAAACACCATGCTGTGCCGATATCCTAACCACTACGTGTGGTTTTGGCCCTCCCATCCCAGAAAGATAATAGCAGAACTAGAAGTTGTTCAAGGAATGCTGCGGGTATAACCAAAGGTCTAGAATGACTTCAGAATGAGAAAGGACTAAGTAAGTTTCAGCCTGGAAAAGAGGAAAATATAACAAAACTGTAAGAAATCACAATGTCTGTCCCCTCTGCAGGGACAGACATGCCCCTCTTCCCTCACAGTTGGAGTCAGAAGTAACAGATGCAGGAAAAAATAAAAACCAAGAAGAAAAGCTAGAATTTCAGTGTGAGGATGGGAACCTAGACTAAAGACCACAGTGACAGTAACATTGCCTCTATAGTTTACTATGCTCACCAACGCAAAGAAATTTTGTGGATCTGCTTCTTTAAAATGTTTTTTTTTATATACAATAGATTTAGGACCAATGCCTTTATTTCCTTTGGAAACAGTTTGTTTATACAGAAAATTGTAGCATTTTATAAATGTGCTTCTATAGCTGATTAAAATCCTTCTGCAAACACTCTACTTTTCTTTCTTCCTAATGAGAAGCACCTGGATGTTTTAGAGCTCACAATCACTTATGCCTGAGATCACATCTGGACACAGTGGCAATTAGCCCATCTGGTACACAGCAATCACTTGGTATTCATCCTTGATACAGTAGTTCTTAAGGAAAAGAAATAAACCGTGATAATTCAGGAATGATCTCACAAAAAAATGCCATTCTTCTCTTATGTGAATTCACTACCTTGATGTAGGTGACCCAAAAATTTAGCAGACTTCTTAATGCCTATGATATTGCACACTACTACACTGCCTATCACTCTTCAATTTCTCAGAGAATTTCTAGATCTAGCCTTTTTCTTCTTCATCATTTTTGCATTCTCCATTACACCTTTTGCTGTTTCATAATGCCGCCATGTTTCTTGCACCCAACTCCCTTCGGTAATGCACAATCTTAGTTTACTCCTACATGTGGATGCCATCAATCGATTGACTTTCAAATCTCTAATGAAAATAAAAAATTCCATTAGAGTTAATTCTAAACCCTGAAGTACCCCACTAGACAACTTGCTCTGGTTAAATTTATCAAATTAAGTTCATCATTATTCTAGGCAATCGTCAGTTCATATAGCAGGTCTCAAACCCAAACTCAGACGGAATTATTCCACAAGCAGATCCACCTGAGTAAAATCCACACTTGTGTGGAGTTCTGAAAACAAACTACCTACATTTAAACCCATTCAGTGTTGTAATTTTCAGCCTATTTGTATTACTGTCAGAATAACTATTGTATAGGAATCGATTTGCATGGATAGATGTAACATCAGGCAAATGGTAAAGCAGCTGTAGCCAAAGCCTGTTTCCTCCCCAACAGTTACTATTAAGAGGGTAGCAAACGCACCCCACGTAATATGCTGCAGAAAGGGTTCTGTGGTTCCAAACTTCCTTCACTCATATCTGAGATTATCAGTGATCTGCTCGGATGAATTAAGCTCATTTCCCATATGCTCCCACTAAATATGCAAGTTATTGTCACCTAAATGTGGACAGTAGCCACTAGCTAACCGTGAGAGAATTTAGCTCAGAACTCTTGAATAAGAAAGCAAAACCAGCATCACTAAACTAAACAAAGACTCACAAACAGATCTAAATTCAAAAGAGAAGAAAATGCAATCCCCAGCAGCTCTGTAAAAGCTATTCAAGTATCCTATAATCAGGGTCCTACACATACCATAGAGAAGCAAGATAGCAGTAAGAAATTGATGTGGCTAAACCAGAGTTTAGTGCTGTGCAGAGTGTAATCCTGCTCCTGAAAAGGTCTTCTAAAAATAGGGCAAGCCTTAGTAAAAAGAATGTTAGAGATCAACAAAGCAATCTTAGATATCACCACTCATGATCCAGCACAACCTTCAGCGTCAATCTGTCAGGAAGAAGCTTAGAAAGGTCTTGCATTCATTGTAAACCACAAAAAAACCCACCCTGATTCTCATTAATCAATTCCTTTTCCTCCGAAAGCTTCCTATACAAATAGTTACACGTAGAAATATTCCTGTATACATGGCAAGTGTTAGTCACACAGATTTGGTGACTTCTACAGTATTTGGAATGTGACGTTACTGGGGGGCAGATTTTTAACTATGAACTGAAAAATAGGATTCTAAAACCTCATGGCTTCTCTGACTCCTTTCTCATAAAAGACTCAGGAGAAAATCTCAAATAGTTAATACTCTCTTGCGTTGGAAAACATCAGCATGATTTGGAGGTGAAAAAGATGATTTAGTGTTTTGGGGAGGGGGCAGAGAAGAGAGTGGATCACATAAGCCAGTGTCAAGCAAGGATCAGGGAGCTGCCTAAGGCACGCACACAGAATGAATTATGAATTGGGGAGCATCCAAACACACCTTCCTCTCATGAAAAGTGATCTCAGCCCCAAGGGATGGAGAGGGCATTTACAGTAACACACAGCATTCAGAGCAGGTCAGATTGCTTAGCCGGCCCAGTGCCGAGCGCTGCTGAAGTGTATCACCGGCAAAACGCACTCCAATATCCAGAAAAGACACAAACCCAAGAATTGTTCAAACTGTGGATTGCTGCCACAGGACTCCAGTCATGCAGAGCTAATAGATCAGCTGCTGCTACCTTGCTTATCCAAACGCTCAGCTGAGGTTACAGTTTCACACTATTTTCTTTTTTTAAAGATAGTTATCTTATCAGAGGAGCGTAGGATTGTCACGCAACATTTACGAAAGTAAAAATGACATAGGCTGGGGAGTAATGGTTCCAGCTACATCTGGGATAATCAGGTATCTTTTTCGAAATCAAAGCAACATTGTTTTCTTTAACATGTCCTGCATCCAGGCAACCCACAATTTCCTCAAGCTATCTATCTCCCAGGAGTAGTGTACTGTAAATGATTTATTGTAATCCTGATTATTGACAACCTCCATTGACTATAATTTCTTCTCTCAAAGAAGACCTGTCAGTAAGTGATCTGATTCCTCTTTGCTAAAAATTATATTAACAACGCAAAGCAGCTGGTTTGGGCTTTTTTTTGTTATATATTCTTTCTACAAAATAAAGTTAGCATCTTTAAAGGATATTTTAAAACCAATGAGATTTGAAGAATAGTAACAGCAAAGACCGTTCGGTATATTAATTTGGCAGTTTCTACTTATCTGTATTCATAGCCTGCTGTGATATCTGTCAGTGCAAATAAAGTTGCAAATGGCTTTTGGAGAAGTCTGGACTCCAGGAAAAAAATAAGAAAGAAGTATCTGGCCAGAGGTTTTTCTCTCCCAGCAAGCCATATCCACAGCATGCCATTCCTAGGATAAGTTGGAGAAGCAGTTTTTAATGAGCTGCTGAAAAATGGTACTGATCTCAAAGTGAAAATAGCACTGTGATCATAGAGCTGGGATTCCAGAGATCTCTCTGGAATGGATTCTCAACAAAGGTATTGCATAAGTGCCACTGAATGCAGATTACCAGCTCAACATTATCTTAGTACAAGGCTGCTTCTCATTTAATATTCAGTAAACCACTTTCACTATGCAAGGGGGAATTTTTATAGTATTAAAATGGCAGTAAGACTCTTCCTTTTCTATTAGGCTCCATAAGACAGCAAAATGAAATTCAGAAAGAGAACCTGGCAAAAGTCTTGGAGGCAGAGGGTTTCCTGCACCTATTGTATTGACTGTCCAAATAATCATGACACCTTTTCAGAAAGGAAGCCCGATTGCCTTCAGTAAGCAAAGCCAGACCTTTCTGATCTGTTGAATTAACACTTTAGCTAATGCTTCTGTCACAGATCCTGGTGGTAAACATGATGAGAACAGAAAAGATTCCGGAGTTATTATACTTTGCAGTCAGAACTTTTTGACTTACCTCTTTTACTATTTTCATTAATCTGGTATCTGAAATCAAGCTCTCTTTTCTTTATTTGTGACCATTTGCCAAGTGTCTCTTGCAATGCATTAGGCAAGAACTGCAACTGTACAAAACCTTTTAATAAAATTCTAATGCTTAAGACCACAAATCAGGCAGTTGGGTTGAAAAATTGCAGTATAAAAGAGAGGTCAGACACCACTTTGTATAACCTGAAGATAAGTGGAAAACCAGCACTAAGAGGGCAGACGGCATGGAACGCTTCCAAATACACACACACATATATTTCCTAGTTGTCAGTTTTCCCACCTGCTTCTTTCAAGATGAGCATCAGTTAGAAGTATATCTCTTCATCAGCCTCCAGTTAAGCAATTGGGAAAAGAGTCTGTGTCTAAGACATTTCAGAACTTTATCTAACATATTTTTTTTCCTAATACACTACTACAGGATTCATACCTAATTTCCAAGCCCCATTGTGCTTTATTCCCTAGGGCAGTGCAGTCTTACTCATCATAAACATGGATTTCTCTTTGAACCATAGAGGCAAAAAAGGTTTTCCACATTTTTAGATGATATATCTTGGTTTACTAAACCTAATAACCCTATTTACCTAACAGCCATTTAAACACCTGGCAAAGACCTTCCAGATTAACTCTGGAAGTAAAGTTACTTTTTTCTCCCTGACTTCTATAGCTGAAATCTAAACTACAAACACAAGACATCTTTATATAGGTACACACTTGGTGCAGCATTATTTGCACGACCTAAGAAGAGGATGCAAGTTCTTTTGCAGTTTACAATATCATTACAATGAACAAGGACGAGGGGAAAAAAATGGTAGATAACAAAACAGTAGAAGATTAATTCCTCATAATCTAAAACCACCATCAGATACGTCTCACATATCCAAAGATCAAAGATTGGGAACTTGAGAGGAGATACAACAAACAAAAATAGGTACAGAATGATGAAGTTTACTTATCTCAGATACATTTAATCCTTTAAAATAGAATTAAAAGTCTGAAGGGATTGATACTAAAAAAAATGAAGCAAAAGTGAAAATACAAGTCTGTAGTAACCATTAGCCTAAGTAATGATAGCAAAAAATTGTTTTATTTCATATAGTCCCACTGAAAGCAGTTGGGGTGCATTTGTATTACAATCTCTCAATAAAGAAATATTGCTAAATTTGCATAACCCCAAAGCAATCATTTTCATTAACTTATGAACCTATAGAAAACAAAGTAATGACTTATTTTTATAAAAATTCTGTGGTAAATCCATATGACCTCTCATTGTAATTTCACCTATAAAACATTTCTTTAAGTGATTAAAAAAATTCCGCTGCATTAGGAGTTCTTCAGGACAGGTTATTGTCCAGCTGCACACCTTCAAGTCATCTGCACATAACAAGCTGGTTTCTTTTACAGTTTAAGTTTTAGAAAATATTTATTACACTTTGATTTTGTCCCAACAGGATTTCTACCTGACGTGGACTTGGTAATGGTTTCACTACTTCAAGATCAATCTAATATTAAATTTCCTTCTTCGGACACTCTGGAAAGGGACCAACAAGACCTCATGAAGACACAAAGGGATTCAGTATCCCCAGTTCAGCAAACTGTGAGTAAGATGGCCCAGTTCTGTTCTCTTTCTTCAGGGGCACAAGTTCGGATACAAAACTGCTGTGCTAAATCTTAGCATGCTTAGGCAGTAACAAAGTACACACTGAAGGTTTTATTCTTGAAGAAGAAAATCTTCTTTACTCTAGAAAGCTGAGTTATTCTTCTGAGCCAGTCTTAAACTCCGTGGTAAATTTCCTATTAGATGGCTTAAAAATCCTATTACTTTAAAAATAAAACACACAATCCATCTAGCTACTAATCCAGTAAAAATGCTACATTTAAAGTAATTCTCATCCTGATACCAAAATAAATAAATAAGCAGACAGACAGAGAGACATCAGAACATTTTTGTCTACTCCCTGCCAGCAGAGAATACCTTCAAGCACTTTGGATTTCCTTGAGACTTTTTTGGAATAAAACGATCTCTCTCCTGTTGCCTGTATATTCATCATGTTTATCTTTCATAACAAAAGTACAAGAGAGAACAGTCTGTTTCATCGAACAACAGCAAGCTCACCGTTGTGGTACTTTAATTATGAAAATTTCAGATGGAGAATTGACAGCACTGCCATTCATAAAGCTTTATATAGCTAAATACAGAGGGTTTTTTAATTCTTATTTAACAAAAGATGTTATAAACCTACATATTAGGACTATAGAGGAGAGTGAGGAAGTAAGAATTAAGAAGTTACAGACTGAGCGAGTTCATGTTGATGTGAAAAGCCAAAAATGTCATGAGGTCAGATTTGCTTTCTGCAGGAATCCAGCCAGAACAAAACACCAAGAGCTTTGACACACAGACCCATGTACGAACAAACGAAGAAGCTGTGCCATGCTCCACTCTGCAAAAAGCGCTGGCTTTTAAGCTGCCTTCCCTCTGGGCCTTCTTGAAATCTGGTTCTTCCATGAAGGCTCATGTTCCTTTACCTAAAATACTGTAAGATCAACTTGGATTTGGAAGGGGAAGGAGAAAAGCGACCCCTTGATAATATGGTCTGACTTTTTGTGTAGCACAGGACATTACTGAACGCAGTAACCTGCTCTTGTCTTAAGCATGTCTTCTCAAAAGGAATCCAAGTTGTTACTTATCCCTGATGTCAGGAAAAATATGCATAATTTCT
This sequence comes from Apaloderma vittatum, assembly GCF_000703405.1. Taxonomy (NCBI): domain Eukaryota; kingdom Metazoa; phylum Chordata; class Aves; order Trogoniformes; family Trogonidae; genus Apaloderma; species Apaloderma vittatum. The sequence continues at coordinate 15,908 of NW_009703094.1, read as the reverse complement.
AAGTTGAACATGTTCAGCTTCAGGATCCAGACACTAGTTCTTGTTAAACCCTTCTACTCTAGATTAAAGAGCACTTTAGTACCTGTTATTTTCTTTTTGCTAAAGTGCAAAAGAGAAGGGAGGAGATGAGACAGGAAGAAGTTTAAAACGTCTGCCTAGAGCCTGCCTGTCTCACAGAGGGAGTGTGGCTATGTTAATGAAGGGAAGTGATGTAACTAGCAACGTATCTGGCAGCTTGTAACACCATCAGAGGATCCTGTCAAGCTTATTTGACTAAACTTGCATATGACAAGACTTGCACTTATCATACTCCTGTCATTTAATCTTTCATCACTTGATCGTACACCATCTTTTCACTGAAATTGTCACACCAACTAGCCAATACTTAACCAAGACATTCTGTTTTCCCAAGATAGTTCAGTCTTCTCAATGCTTTTATTAATTTACTTTTCAACAGATTTAGACACCAAGTAACCAGAAACCCCTTTAGATCTTTTAGGGCTTCTCTGCATGAAGGTGGCTGGGATAGTAATCTTATACTTCTTATTAATAATATTTTTTGAATGTACTTTTTTGTAAATAATAAAAATAATAATTCAATTTGCTGGTACTAATTCTAAATAAATTCCAATAATTCGTTGCAGGATAATCCCACTTATAACTGCCAACCATATGAGTCAGATGGCAGGACAGAAAGGAAGAGTTCGGAGTCTTCTCACAGCCCCAGCCCTGCTTCTCCAGCTCAGGATCAAATTCATGGGAGATACCCTACAAGCCAAGGAATTCACTGTGGCAAGAACACATTTAAAGCATCCTTCAGTACGGAAAAATTCAGACGGTACAGTTATGAGGAAAGTACTGTAGGAAATTATGACAGGTTTCTCAAAAGCAGCAGAAACCCCTTTCACCCTTACAAGAGGCAGATCAGCGAAGATGTCTTCCAGGAAGCACATCAAGCCCTCCCACCAGAAGGTTCACCCTTCAGAAATGCTAGAAGCATCGATGGTTTCGAGGGTCTACCAGGATCTACAGGTCCTGATGAGTCAGAATCATTTCCTACACACATTCCAAACATCTCTACAGAACAACCATGGTGTAACAGCCTTCAGTACAGCACCACAGGTCAAGATCACGGTTCACAAGTCATGGTCAGTATTTTTTCTATTTTTTTTCCTGTTTTCAATGGCAAAAATATACTTTTGGAAGTATTTTCGTATCTCTTTATGTGACTACATGGACATTTAATCTCTTACCAAGTTGCAGGCAAGAGCTAGACTCCATATTTATTTGTTTAAGTTCTCTACTTTATGGCCTTTACCTACTGAAAAACATTCCTCAGAAAGGTGCAGAAGGACAAATGATTTTCCACTAGACAAGATACATGAATCCTATATATCCATTTCTTTCTGAGAACAGGTTTTATATCAGTAGTTATCATCAGCTAGTATTCTAAAGGGATAGGAGTTCACAAACCAGTATTTTTCAAGCATGAAGATGCGTGTGTCAGATTTGCTACACCACGTCAGCTGAACTGCATTTTTCCTGATGCAAATAGAAGAGAAATCCTAAGACATCAGTAGTACTTAAAATAAAAGACATGATCTGTTTATTTTATTTGCAATGTAAAGGTACCTGAGCTAATTCACATACTGGACAGAGACAGCTGTTTAAGGCAGCACAGAGATCCCTGAAAGGCAAAGGAAATTACCCTCCGGTATGTCCACAACACACCTCTGCTGTGATCCAAGGTGGAAAGCGTATCTTCCCAATCTAGTGCAGACAAAAACAATGACTCTGTCTGCCAGGAGAGGGCCCTAACCACTGGTTCTAAATTGCTGGGAGGCAAAGAATTTGAGGGTTACCAAAAGGAAGAGGGGCTTCAAAGAAATTTTTAAAAATCTTAACTGGATATAGACAATTTACCAGGGAAGGGAGGGATGTTGTCTGGGTACATACCTGGGGACTGAAGCCATTCAGGTTAAGGAGGAAATTCATCTAAATCTCTTATTTCCTGGATAAATACTCATTTAGGTCAGATGAGTCTAATGTAAAACCTATAAACAGTTGATGAAAAAAAATCCCATTTTCTTCCCAAGTCCCTGGGCTGCAAGATGTACAAAATGTAAACCCAGCAGTGCAGGAACCCTTTACCAAGTACATGGGACTACCCAGGAAAAGACTGGCTGCTTGTTAATGTCCCCACTGGTTCAGCCAGCATGAAACTTCAGGGCTTTCAAATAGGTTACACGCTGCTGACTAGTCGACATCTCTGAAAAACTTCATCTTAGGGTCACCAAAATAGCAGGGACGTTTTTTGGATGCGGCATTTGCTTGTTGCCAGGATATCAAGTCTAATCCGCACGCCTGCACTAACCCGTATTGTAAAAGACAGTCGTTATGGCCTTTAAAACATCCAGGAGTCTGAGCCCTTAACACAATCAAGCCCTGTATAGAATCCAGGACAGGCAACTGGGCAGATCTATGAGAAACTACGACTTGATCAAGTTCTCTATGTTTATTTCCACAGTCGTAGAAGTAAATCACTTTCTTACTATATTTCCTCTATCCTGATAAAATTAATTCGTCAGCCCGATTTGATTCTTCTCTGCCGTCTCTTCCCTGTGCATTACAGACCTCGCCCTCTGCCTAACAACAAAACTCCAGCATCAGCTTGACATACGCGCAGGCTGCAAGATAAAATCAAGGAGTATGAAAAAGAGAAAGAGATACACTTGCACACACAGGAATGAAAGCAGGAGTATGCAGTTTGTGTATGTAGTGAAAAAAGATAAACAAAAACTGACATTTTCTGAATTGCTCTTTGCGTAGAATTTGAATTGGGATTTCCTTTTTTAAAGCAGTAATTTTACAAATGCAGGAAACAATGTTTCTTCTTGCACCGATAGAATATAAAACAAATTCTATGTAACACTGTGACAAAATCAAGCCAAAAAAAGTAGTAAGTACAATGAAAGACAAATCAGAACAGTAGATAACAATTATTCTGTTTTAAATTGAGGTATTTTCTCTAGTAACTCTAAATATTTTCTCGCAGGAGTCAGACATCAAGCTTAGGTCGTCACCACTCGAAGGACAGCCTGGTTTGTATTGCTACCAGCCTCAAGTGCAGCAGATGTATTGCCCCTCACACCCTTTCCATCAGGTCAGTGCAGCAGATATTTCTGGCACTATAATTGTGTAGTAGCTATGGTAATAACACAAAAAAAGAAGATAAAATATAAAAAATTTGTGGGGCCATGTTTACAGATGGCAATGAGACCTTAAAAGAACAACATCTAAATGCATTATTAAATCGTCATCCAGGAAAAAAAAAGAAAGGAAAAAAAGACTGGAAAAATGCACTCTTGGTACTGCTTATTTATATTTTCACCATTACGCTCAAACGCATTGGCTTTGAAACTACGTAAATTATTAACATAATTGTTGGCATTTCAGGATCCCAGGGAACTAACTGTGTTTTACTTCACAATAAAAAAATAAAATGTAGCTGACTGTATAGTTAAAATTCAGATCAAAGATAAAAAAATCATTTTTAAAGGAAAATTTTAACAGCAAGATGATGCTCGCTTTACATGTGCTTGACAGCACTCACATTTCTTTTGCAATCTTTTGACTGTTACATCATCCCCAGTAGATTATTCAGCTGAAGTATAATTGACTATAATGCTGATGATGCATGAGAATGCACAATATTAAGGTTGTTATTCCTCACTGTAACTATATTATTAATAGTAAAAAAGCACAGGAGTAACCTGACACCTTGTTTTTCTTGAATGTGTTTAGATGTCATTTGACTACGTGTCAGTTCATATTTTCAAAGCAGTACACACACAGCGTCTTTGTCAGCTCACATCTGAGTTACACCTCCTTTGATCTCAGTGGCTGATGACTGATACTGTGGAATCGACTGCACTATCTCATTCAACTTACTCAAGAAGTATAAAAAAATGTGACTAACAGACCATTGATTTAAAACTGTGCAGAGAAAAAAAAAGCAGGTTACTCTATGATATTTCATTGGAATTGTTAACTGATATGGTGTTACTAGTTTAAGTCATTAAAATAGCAAACCTACCATTCATCGTAAAGATTTAGTCCCTGATGAAGAAAAAGAAGGGTTATTTTTTTGCATGATTTTCTTTAAGAGGAAATTTAAGTAACTTCTGAAAAAAGATGCTGAATGACCATAAAGAACAAGGTCATACGCTGACATTTTTTCATGACTGATAAAATTAAATCACCCATCACAGGTGACTTCTTAGGAATTAATTTTGTTAGAGCTTTGTAAAACGTTACTAAGGAAGAACGAAAGTATTCCATACCTCCGTAGTGGATTTTCATATTTTTAAGCATGTATTTCCTACAAATCTCCCACGTCTGCTGAAACTTAAAGGAAGATGTCTCATTATTACAGTATATACAGAGAGGAATAAAACAAGGACTAACGGTATCAACCGCTTGGAGAGCTTCAGGGGCTTGTATGGCCTTTCTGAACTCCTAGTGTCTGGGACAGTTAAAATAATCAAGAAGATGGTGTGGCAAGGCAGCTCAGTAAGCACCCTTGAGTACAAACACATACACGAAGTAACAGAATAAAAAGTGATATTACACTACCGTCCAATTGTAAGCAATTGGATACATTTTATTGTTTCTACTTTAGAAGAGAAGGGTCTCAGATGAAGGATTAACTTGCCACAAAAGCTCTGCTGCAAAAGTAAACTAGTTCCCCACTGGGACTGCGGAGCAGACATTGTGGATGTGTCACAGCACCACACACCTCGCGCCCAGCATGAATGTCAGTTCTGTGTGTTGTTTTAGCAGAAACTCCAGTTAGCTTGTTAATTCATTGGAATATTATTTTTACTTTCTTTATTCATTCTGAAGCGGGCTCCCTTTCCCTGTTACTGCTGATTTGATACCTTTACTGTTACTATAAATTGGCATTAACCACAGCCAAAAAAACCTACAAAACTGAAGCTGAAATGCACCTTCTGGGAGTTGCTAGGCAAGACACAATAAACACTAAGAGGAAAATCTTCCATCCACCTGCAGGCTGGCACTGTGACATGGCTCTTACACACAGCAGATTTCTGTTAGACATTCCAATATTTGTGCTGTAGTAAAAGTATAGCAAGCAACGTGTTCTACCACTCAGAGGCAAAACCCAATAGCTCTAAGTAGCCAAAGTCATAAACAAGTAGAATTGTTGTCTGTGTGCCATAATCAGATACTGAGAAATGAAAGAACATGGGATACAAGACTGAGAAGTGGAATAACAACTTTTGCATGAAGCAGCTCCAGTATTAATACTTTACATCTCAAATTTGAATGAAGCAGTGCAATTTAAATCGCTAGGAAGTTACAGTCAAGAGAATGGGCCCTTTAACCTGAAGTGAAAGATGTTCAAACTACACCTCACTTTTCATTAGAGGGATGAGAGAAATCAAGTCCTTCATTAATTTTGTCCAAATGATAAAATGGCCTCACCTTCCCTTTTGCTGGACAAAACAAAATGATGACTCATAAGAAAAATTACTTCTTACTGACCTGAAAGAACTAGCAAGACACTTACTGAAGTCACTTACCCACCCACCTTAAAACAAGGACACCTTTCATGCCAGTTGGGCGACTGTGAAACCAGCTTAAGCCTGTCATACCAGACCATTGCCCAGCCTCTGTTCCCAAAAAAGGAGTAATGAAACCAATAAAACAGAAATAATCCTTAAACCACCCAGTTCTTGCTTTGGTGATGACATCACAGCCAGCGCCATCTTAATATTCTTTCCTTTCAAAGAGCCACTAAAACCAATAAAATAAAAATTATTGTATGAATTGTCCAGTTTTCTACTCTGATTAAAAAACTACAGACAATGCAGCACCACAGGCAGCACAGAACCGCACACAGAAATTAATTCACGGCTGCTCTGGAGACTCCAGTTTTGCCCAGTATCTAGCTTAACAGGGCAGGACGTGACTAATTATGTACATCTCATTTCTTTCACCCTGCTTACTGTAGCAAACTAATCAGTGTATTCAGTATGGTTTCCACATTCCATTTCAGGCAGTTCAATGTTAGAAAGATAAAAGCAAACAGGCAAAATCTCGAGCAACAACAATAAAATTACTGAGAAACTGAAATAAATTATTCAGAATCCAGAATAAATAAATAATGAACATTTTGCAAGCACATGATAACTTCCAACAGGCATTTTAAGGGGACAAAGAGCAACAGAAGCTATTGGTCCCAAAATAGGAATGATAGTAAGAAACTAAGGAGACATATAAACTAATTACCAAGGAAATTTTTCCAACAAGTCTCGAAAGCTACTTTACAAGCTTTCAGAGGAACCATAACAACCTCATGACACAGGACTTCTAGAGCTCAGCAGTAAAACACTAGAACAGGGCTCAGCAACCTTTGAGCACTAGGGAAGGCATGCAGATAGATTTTTTAATAGCAGATGACATGACTCCTAATTTTGGTCATGCCCTAGCCCTGGCATCTGAAAAGATTCATCTGCAAGAGGCAGAAATTCCTCTTGCACTGAGCTTTGAGTTCAGTTGGAGCCTTTGCCTCAGAAGAGCCAACTGATGGTATCTTAACTTAGCAGAGCGGTGTTTCTTTGTTCTTGAAAGTTGCCTGCCAGCAGGTTTAAACTGTAATTTGGAGAATAAAAATATGTGACCAACTGCTATCTTAAAAAATTGAAAGCAACCCTGCAGAAACTCTGATGCAATTGAGGCTATCTATATATATTATCTATCCTCTTCCACCTCTTTTTTTGCCTTGCATTGGCATATTTCTATCATGGGGATCGCACGCTAGGCCAGTTACTTCTTTAGTGTATCTTAGAGCTGGACAGGCTGAGAGACTTTTTGAAGAGACAGCTTAGCATTTCAGTCTTGGGTAGCTTTCTGCTGCTTGTCCCCAGGGCTGGGATGCAGGTAGCATAAATGCTACTTGATTTTAGGTGTCCTGGCTATTCTTTTTTAGGTTTTTGACAGAGAAAATTGCTAAAGAGAAGCTGCATGAGGTGGTGGTTAACATCCCAGCCTCCTGGGGAAGCCTTTTTCTTGTTATTGGCTATGAGGGCACCAACAGAGCCTCACAGCTTCAGCACAAGTCCGGCAATATGAAAACCACCATGAGAAATGTCTCACACGCCACTCTCCTGACCCCCAGAATGACATTACTCATTTACTCTAAAATAGTGCATTCTCTCTATGTATATTCTGATGTCACCTGCTAATGCTTTTGTTGTTGTTTGGGTTTTTATTGCCTTGCCTGATAACTGCAAGTTGAACAGAATGTTATTTTCTTGGGAATAGATTTTATACACTTGGAATTTTTGCCTTGTTGTATCCTTCCCCACTTAAAGACCAAAAAAAGAGCCCACAAAACCAAACCAAGCTCAGTCAAAACTTCCCTGTTTCTTTCTAGTTTTTCAGTGGCTTTACTTAATAGGCTTATTTTTCTATGATGCATGTTGTTTGAAGTACTTTATTCTAGTGGTTTTTAATATATATAAAGAAAATTACACTGTTTATTTACTTGTCTGCATGGTGCAGTGTTCAGGGGAGGCAACACAGATTAAGACCCTTCAAATGCAGGAGAGATGGCTGAAGGGAGATATACTTTAGGTCTATAAAACTATGGATTATCTGAAGATAACTAATAGGGTACAGTTACTCCCATTATTCACAAGAACTCAGTAGCACAGCAGGTAATAATAAAAGCAAGTACTTTTTTTACGTACCTAAATTTGGAACCAACCACAACAGGACCTGGTAACAGCCAATGTATCAGCGAGTTCTTCCTCATACATGTCCTTTTTCTTCTACTTAAGCATTAACTAGTACTATTAATGCTTTCCAATACTATGTTAGAAAGACTCTAGGTCTGACTTGGCATAACAGCTATTACATGAAGGCCGAGGACAATATCCTCAGAAATAAATGGTTTAACACTGTTACTAAGAAAGAAATATTTTTAAGAGCTCCTTGCTAAGTCAAGTAATATCTCTTCTATTGTATCATCAGTATCCCTCCGGAGGCAGCTATCCTGTGACTTATATTACTTCTTCACACTACCCTTATCAAAGAATCGCTCCTCAAAGCAGTCAAGAATCTCAGCAACCTCTATTTCCCAAACCCATCTACTCCTACAGGTAATAAAATAATTTTTTCAAGACCTAATGTTACACTGTTTACCCATGGCCTATATCCAGCGTAATTTGCAATAACATGCTTGCTCTTATTTGCCTTGTTCCCAGTGTGCTCTGTCCTGTTTGTATGAATCACAAGATGTTCCAGACTCTGGGGCCAAGGCAGAGGGAAATGAAATGTCATAAAGCATGTGAACAGTCTTGATCAGCCCCACAAAAGCTACACGTTTCTCTAACACAAATTCTCAGGTGTTGCAAATTTCATCAGCACAAGACTAATCACACTTAGTTGTCTTTTCCAGGACCTGTACTAAAACTAATTTTTTTCTCCAGTTACTAGGGTGAGGAAATGCCTAGAAAACATACCAGATACGCCAGTCACCACACAGGTCTAGCCCCCGAATAGCAGTCTAACAAAGTAGATCAGTCAATTAAATTTTAATTATACCTTCTGTCACCATCAGTTTGATATTCTCTTTGTGGCCTTTATCAGTGTAAGCATTCAAACACATCCTTAAGTAGGCAGGATCTGAAGGCTATGGTCTTGATTCCACTTTCTATTACTTTATTTTAAATCCAAGCTGGACCTTCTATATGCACTTTGAGAATTACCTCTAGAAGTTGAGCAGTGTAAGGAGATTGCTTATAAAAACTGAGTGGAAATTTAACCATTATCGGTACTCAGGCTATGACAGTGAAAGCCAGAGTAATTACATGGACTGTGAAAAATAGACTTTTTTTCTGCTTCTGAGGAGTCAAGCAGAACAAGCTAAAATACTTTTCTTTCTCTCCCTAAAGCATCCTGATCTTCATGGCACTCAAAAACAGCAAGACAGGCAGTTTGCCAGTCAGTGAGATTTACAATTTCATGACAGAACACTTTCCTTACTTTAAGGTGAGTTCTGCAGCCGGGGCGGGGCGGGGGGATATCTCTCTCTAAGCTTACCTGGCAGCAGAGAGAATAAGGGAGGTGATGCACCCTGTGAAAAGGAATAATTTCTTAGCAGCTTAATAGCAAATCCATTACACACTATATACCTTCAGGATCACAAACTACCCCGCATTTTAGGCCTAGGCAGAAATGTAAACATCATAAATGGTAATATTTAACACAAAAAGTTACTGCGAACTGCTCCAACTTTGAGTTCGTGCAGATAATAGCGATCATTCCTCACTAACAACAAATATGAAGGATACACATTTTTAAAAACACATCCATTGCATCCTCTCAGATCTCAAATACCCGCAGAACTGGTTTTGTGGCTTCCTCTGCCTTCAACAGCACCTCCAGACCCACGTGGAAGCAGAGGTTATCTTGCTCTGTCCTGGAGCTGGGATATCCGTCTTAGGCAACTTCATCACTTGCATTCCCAGTACAAAGAAAAGTGTAATATGTGATAAATGGTACTAAGCTCATAATTACACGGCAATGTTGGTGAATGTAAGGGTGTATGGTTTGCAGCAGATACTATTGAAATTTAAATCCAAGCTATAGGAGAAAGGCTTCTTGCACTTGGAATGCAAGTGGAAAGACATTAGTCAGCACAAGATCCAAGAGCAGGAGGACTACAGTTAAGATTTTAGAAAGAGCTATAATAGAATTGCCAACTGCTGTTCAACACGGAGCTTTATTATCGGCGATTCTTCAAAAACATCTCACTAGAAGTCCCAATGAAGTGACTTGCAACTGTTCGCAAGGCCTAAACGTGAAAATAAAGGAACATGAGCCTGTTCTGTCTCCTACTGCAAATAAACTGCAGCAATTAACCCAAATATAAAGCAGCTAAAGAAAGGCAACCTAAACATTTTTATGAAGAAAATAATACTAAGAATAACTAAAAATAAGTGTTCTGATACAATTTGGACCCTAACTGAGGATAAATAATACTCACCCCCCCAAAAAAAAATCAAACATCAGTAATCAGAGGAAAAGAATACACACTATCATGAAAGAACTGCTAGGATCCACTACGCTTCTATATTCCCAGATTTCTGCCCAAAGGAATCACCAGCTACTCTGTTCTTTGCTACAAGCAAGAGAAGGGGAAAAAAAAATAAAGAAACATCCCACCATAATTGAGGAAGGATCCCATCAAAACATGACTGGTCGTAATCCACGGAAACAAATCTGAAGTATTCCGATGGGTACAATGGCATATGACAAGAACATAGCAGCTGTAGTTCTTCTTTTATTTTCAAAATAATTTTCAGACCAACATGAACTTATTTTTCTCTATAATCATAACTGTTTATAAAATTAATCAGCACCTTGCAAATCAAATACTGCTGCTGCTGCTGCCAGCATAGACACAATTCCTCAGGCACAAGGCTGTAGCTCAACCAGGTGTCAGCTTCCCAGTCCGGAATTTAAAGTTATTCTGACACAGTAGAAACATCAGTAGAAACAAACCTTTCCTCGGATATATATTGTGTATTATAGGAAAAGAATGGCATGGGAGCTACTACCAGAACATTCACTATTTTGTGATGGCTTTATTTTTGCATTTTGCTTACAAATACAGTCCAATGATTTAACTGTTCCATCCCAAACATCCCTAAAATAAGCAGGGGAGGATAAACAAGCAAATATTACGCTTACAGGCACTAAACCCTGTCTACCTCCGGTCCTCAACAACAGCCCACAGAATTACCAATTTATGGCAAAAGCTTACATCTTCTCCCTTTTTTCAAAAAGTCTTTAGCAAGATAAAGTAATATAAAAATCAGCAAAGAACATGTATTGTTGCTACCAGAACTCACTAAACAGCATGATACAAAGGGGGAGGGGAAGCAATTTAAGTTGGAGAGAAAGAGAGTACAAGCGTACACAGAATCTTGCTGGGAGACATTAGATGATACAAGCCTAGTCAAATTAACTTGTATTCGCTGCCACAGCAAATTTAGTTTCTATGATGCAACAATCTCATTTCTAGTTGAAACAGAGCAATCCAACTCCTACGTCCTAAAAAAAACATCTACGCAGCTAAAGTTGAATTACTCTTTGATGTACCTCTCCCTTCTCTTGAGACCTAGATTTAAAGAGCAAGGGTTTTGCAAGATCACTGAACTCTTTAAACTTCAAGAGGCGGTCAGGATCAATGGGTCTCTACAATAATATTTTTTGCTTGTCATCTTTTTTTTTTTCTTTGTAGTGATTAGTGAGTCTGACAGAAAGCTTTAATCTTGTTAATTGGAGCTATTGCCAGTGGTCCAAGAGGTTAGAAAGGTCTGTAGTCTGATGGAACTTACAGGAGCAAGTGTTCTCTTGCTGTGCCCAGTTCCACACTACAGCGAATGCAGCAGAAATGAGCCACAGCAGGGAGATTCCAAACACGAGAGCAGCTCCAGTAGCCAAAGCTCACTTCATTAACAGACAGTAAAAGTTAACTTAAAAAACGGGTGACAAGAGCTCTAACATGACCACGCTGCCACAGTGTTCCTTCAGGGCCTGCCTAGGTAAATGACTGTTTTTCACTGCTCAGCAATACGAAGTTTAATGCAAGAACCTGCTCCACTCCTGGCAGCAGTCTCCAGAATAAATCCATGTACTTTTCGCTCTTACGTTTCTAAAACTATCTCATAGTTTACACCCCCACACATTCTAAAAACCTCTGAGAAACATATGCCACTCCCATCCTCTCTGGTGCTTAGCAGAAACACTAATTATCCGGTCTAGATACAGACAGGTCTATTTAGCCCCATGTGCCGAGCAAGAAAAAATGAATATTCTTTCAGGTCAGCTTATTCAGTAACCAAGTACACATCTTACCTAGAAGGAACAGTTTTACTTACTTTTGGAACTGCCAGAAAGCAACTTGAGTATGATCTGCAAGGGAGAAAAGCTGACTCACCATATTTAGTATTACCCTATGGCAGGAAGAGTTTTAAAGGGGTTTTTGTGTTGTTTTTGTTTGGTTGGGTTTTTTTAATAGAAATGCACGTTTTCTCACCTATGGAACTGGCTAAATAGTGAAATGCTGACATCAGGTGGGCCAAAAGGGTAGAAACTGTACTGCTATGAAGGGAAAATAGTTGCTTTTTTTTAGTAAATAACATGTATTTAATTTCTTTAAATGAGAAAAGAAACTGTTAAATTTGATCTTCAAATTCTTCGGTAAGACTTTTAATGTCTGAGCCCACAAGACAGTCCTTCACAAGCTAGGAAAGAACAGATTTTACATTCCTGACAAAAGCAGAATTTCTATCAATGTTCGAAAATCCATGGTGTATCGTGTGAAAGCAAAAATGGACACAAGTCCATTTATAAAAGATTGCCTTAGAGGAAATCTGTTACATTAGGCAACAATTAGAGAAACTATCAAAAGATGGCTTTCTATGCGAGAAAGATCCCTATTAATAAAGCGTAAGTATGGAAAGGAAACAATGCACATAAAAGGGAAATTTTAGTTTTCAACTTTCTTTAAAAGTTGAAAATTAACAAGGGGTTTGCACTAGGTTTTCTTTTCTTTCCATTACGGCCACTGAATGCAAAACTGTCCTCCGGAAAAGGAGAGAATTTAGTTTCCTTCATTGATCAGAAACGCCCTAATAAAAATAGAGAAATCATTTTAATGTAGCTTTCATGTATTGTTCAGTTTAAAGAACCTTCCATCTTCCACTACTGAATGAAAAATAAATGCAAAACCAAAAGATGCAGTGATCAGATGCAGAAGCCCGTATCTCATCTGTAGGGCTTGTGATTAAACCACTTGGTTATAGAATTGGCTATACACAAAGTTACACACGCCCACAGCAGCATGCTCAAATTCTTTTGAAGTCTGCCTGGACACTTAATTTGAGTCCAAATAGCACATAATCTTTCAGTGAAATGTCTGAAATTTTTCTAGGTATTCCAAAATAGATCAAGACAGATTTCCTGTTAGGTCACAGTTCTACAGCATAATTCTTTACATACTCAATTCTTGTGATTTGCAAATTGATTCTTGAGAACTCAGCAGCCCTCCTGACAAGGCCAACTTTCCTGATTAGAAGCTTGGTTACTGTTTTATCTGATTCCTGTCTTCCCACACAACATGACTGTAAGATTTTTGTGGCTTCCTTCTAAGGTACATATTCCATATTGTAGAAAGTATAATCTAAACAGCATTTCTTATAGTCTCACCAGCCAAAACAGAGAAAGATATTTGTTTGGTTTTTTTTTTTCCTTGAAGTTCCATTCTTAGATTGGATTTGATTTTCCAGACAGCTCCAGATGGCTGGAAGAATTCTGTACGCCACAACTTATCTTTGAACAAATGCTTTGAGAAAGTTGAAAACAAGTCGGGCAATTCTTCTCGGAAAGGCTGTTTGTGGGCTCTGAATCCAGCCAAAATTGATAAGATGCAGGAGGAGCTTCAGAAATGGAAGAGGAAAGACCCAGTCGCTGTAAGGAAGAGTATGGCAAAGCCAGGTCAGTAACACATTCATGTATCAGCTCTCAAACCGTGGTGCTCAGAAGTTTTCTTTGCAATAAGCACCAAGCCATATGAGAATTTATGCATGATTTAGGAAAGCTTTTAAGAATTTTTCTGTGTTATAAAGTGATTAGCAAAAAAAAATGTAAAAACCAAAACTGAATAAATTGAATAAGACCTAGTTTTGCACGAGGGCTCCCAAATAGGCACAAAGAAGCTTCACCGAGAAAGCATTCTCTCTTGAAATCTCACTGAACTTTAAGATAAAAACAACACTGAAATAAGTACTGTAGAGTAAAATCTGAAATTAGCTGATAGGTATCCAACGTTCGAACACAAAAACGCAATTTGTTACATACTCACCTGGCAATGATAATTTAGGAGAAATTTCAAGCTTTTGGACTTTCTGTCACACATGGGCCGGCACTTTTGTTTGCCACTGCACTTGCCAGCTTCCCGAGCAACACTAAAATTCGAGCTGCAAGCTACAAAGATTAAGGCTGTGTTAGTCATGGACCTTTTTCTTGTTTTGTAGAAGAACTTGACACACTGATAGGCGACAAAAGTGAAAAGCTGAGATCTTCCATCATGTCCTGCAGTCCGTCTGGCGCTGCAAGTGCATCTCTTTCCAGGCAGATGGCAGTCCAGCCCCATTCCTTGTGCGAGCCCTCCCTTTCCTCGGGGATACCACAGCCATTACAGAGCATCCACGCGTCCGGAGCTCTACATGTCAAGAACCCGCTCCCGAATTTGCTCGGAGGGCAGCAAACTGCGTGTTATACGTCACCACAGGGTTTTCCTCAGCTCTCAAGCACGTTAATGCAACAGTCGCCTGACCCTCAGACCCTATTTCCTTCTGGGGAGGCTCAAAGCGAACTCAGAACTCAGCCCAGCATCACGCAGGACTCCCCGCTGCCGGCTCAGACCCCCCCTGTCTGTGGTGTGAAGATGCTGACGGAGCACTCCTCAGCCAGGACAGTGCAGGACACGCTCATGCAGGAGGGAGATCTCAGCAACGATATCGATGCTCTCAATCCATCCCTGACCGACTTTGATCTCCAAGGTAGGTACCTAAGACATTTTCATTCTGCAGAAGCAGACTTGTTACATCACACCCCAACCTGCGGAAGACGCATTAATGTCCTTTTTGAACTACTTGTTCTTGCCACTGCTACAGAGACTGGCTTAATAGGTTACATTATTTTGCACAACACGTAATTTTGCATTGTGTCTTTTAAAAGTTGCCCAACAAAACTAGAGATTTACATTAAGGGTTTAAAAAAAATTGCTTACTCTTGACTAAGACTGCTGATATTGACTACTGCAAGACTGTATTCAGAATGTATTTTTAAAATTTGGACGTATTTTCCACTGAAAACTACTCAAACTCAACTATTTAGGGCACATCAAGAGAATTGTCATGTGAGGGGCACAAAGAGGAATAATTTTGATTGAATTAATATGTTAACATTTTTCTAGATGGGCATTTTCCAAACACCTTCCACTTCTTTACTCAGAAGAATACTATTTACTCCTTCTCAAGGCATTCATATGATCTGTGCCCTGAATATTACAATTTCCGAGGTGTGTTCTTAAATATTTAGTCATGCAATGCTGACAGTAAAGTTCTTGATATTAAATAATTGCATCATCTTGAATGGACAGGATTTTGAACACTAAGAATATGCTTTCCATGCAACAGCAAGAAGAAAAACTCTCCAAGTTTATGAGTGTGTGTATATATATGTTTATGCATGTATACATATAAAAAACACCCCTGGGGCTTCCAAATGATAAAGCTTTCACTGCACCAAATAACACACAGGAACTGCCTTCACGAAATGCGCTACACAAAGCAATCTGAAATACACAGTAGAAAACCACAGTCTTAATAACCTACATGACTTAGTGAACGCAACCGCCTTCCCACTGCAGTCACATCCATTTCGCAATCTGGCCGTGCCCAGGCTGCTCTACTCAGATTAACAACTGCTCTTGGAATCCTCAGCTTCTGCCCCTTTCAGGCAGCCAGATCTTACATTCCATTCCTTTCTCTGAACCCCTTTCTATTTTACCCAGTTAATTTGGAGCCTGCTGGCTTGTGCTGTGAATATTCTGTATGGTGCACCCATCCATTTCAACACCGTTCTGTCCTTGCCCTTCACCTTAAATTATTTAACCTCATCTTTTTAGTTTCTTTCTGAAATTACCACATCTCAGATTAGAGGTTCCTAGAACTTAAGACAAGACCTACACACTTGGAGCAAAAACATACATTAAAATAAATAAAATAAAATAAAATAAAATA
>NW_009703093.1:23794-29727 GCF_000703405.1 Apaloderma vittatum | reverse complement strand
GCGGCTGAACTTGCTGGAGCTGGGCCCTTCCTTTGCTAACACGAGTGACCTTGAAATACCACCGCTCCGAGTTTTGAGAATGAAGGACAAAGTTTGTTGTCGGCACTTTGGACCGAAAGGAGGGAGGAAAAAAAGGAAAAAAAGACTCAAAGTGGGGAAAATGAAGCAGCTTCTCATGGCCAAGGGCATCGAGGACACGGAGAATAGTTTGTAGGTGACAATTAAAGTTAGTTTTCAGCGAGGAGTCAAATCACATTGCAGACATTCCTTCTTCTCGGCTCCTACCAGGAGATGCTGAACGTTGCTCTTACCACCCTCACCTTCTCGGGGGGAATGGGGTGACAAGGCTCAAGTGTTCTCAGTCCTGCCTTTACCCGTTTTTTCCCCTCTGTGTGCAAAGTGTTGACCTTAAAAATCTCATTTTGAAAATTAGAGGTAATTTCGCCGTGCAACTTACTTCTGTAGGGATGTTAGAAAGGTGGGTGCTGGCACGTGAACCCCACCTGCACGGCCGTGTCGGCTGCTCGCAAAGGGGTTGAACTTCAACCCGGACGGCCTTGGAGCTGTTGTGGCCTTTGAGTATTATTGTGGATGTTTGAGTAGCATCCCCTTGTCTCAGGCAAAGCTTTCTCCACGTGTCGTACTAGTTTCGATCCGCGGTGGGGGCAAAATGAGAAATGTCCCTGTAAGTTGTCTCTTGCTGGTGGTGCCTGCTCCGTTGGTGGAGGAGCAGTGACTTGTGTAGCAGGCTCTCGGCCAGAATCAGGGCGTTTACCCTAAGTGTGAAGGTCGTTGTTAGCATCTTTAAGCAAAAAAGAGACATTTTCAGATTATTTTTTTTTTAACCGTGAGATTATATTCCTCTGCTCTGTTGCTTTTAAGGGGTGGCAGAACGTGAGGGCGTCTGCAGCGACCTGAAGATGAAAGGAGAAATCCTGCAGGAGTCTCTCTTGCGCCCAGTGTTTATCATATTTCATTGCTTAAGCATGCAAGAGGTTGTAGCTGTATAAAAATAGGTGCTGCTTGATCTTTCTAGGTCAAGAGCGGCAGGAAAATCCTAAAGCTTTTGGGAGCGTTGTGAAGGGATTTATTAACAAATTACACCAGTTCCTGGCTTTTTTTTTTTTTTCTTGCGGCACCGGAAGGGAAAGGAAGGTCCTTGGAGCCCATTTTCTGCCGCTCGGTGCCGTGAGTTCCGTGTCCCCTCTGCCCCAGAGCTCCCCTGGTCGTTTTACCTGCTGGAAGTGCAGCCTCAGAAAATGGGCTTGTGAAGGACAAATTTATTGTGGGAAATTGCTGTCCCGGGGTCGAGCCCCTCGGTGGCTGTGGGGAGGAGGAGGAGGATGCACGTGCTCCTCGCTGGGAGGGTGGCAGATGCCCACGGGAGGTCACCTTTCAAGCCAGTCACTGTATTTGGGTTGATTTGTTGGGTTTTGTTTTTTTTTGGTTTGGGGTTTTTTTGTTTAATCGGACTAGTATCTTGCATTTATGTAATGTGGCCTGACATCTGTATTTTAATAGTATTGGCACATGAAGCGGTTTCTTAATTTCAGGGCTTAGCAATCTGCCCATGTTGTAAGCGAATTAAACGTGGATGGCTGCTAACTTAAACCCTTAGTTACTATGTTTTGACAAAAAGAAGATGGTTTGCCTTACGTTTCAGGGGGTCCGGAAGGGTAACGGCTGTTACAAGGGGCACTGACCGCGAAATCCAACTTGAGGATACCTGCCAAAGCTTCCCAAGAGTTACAGGAAGTTGAGTTTTTTTGGGTTGTTCTCAAAAACTTAAGATTTTCTACATGCTGAGACCTCACTGAGTGGATTTTCTTCTGTTGTCTGTTTATCCCTTGCTCTGCTCTTGGGTCACTCCCTGATAAATCAAAAGGGGTCACTGTCAGTTGCCTTTTTTCATTCAGTGAAGGTGACCCAAAAGGGTATAAATTTGTATGTTTATAATACAAGATCGTTTTTTAAAAATAAAAAGTTTTTTCAAAAAGAAGAGAAAGGGCTAATTAGACCTGTTTTCATTTTTTTTTGCTGAGCAGTACAGATTGTGCTTCGTTTCAGTGAGATCCGCCGATCTCGGGAGGAAAAAAGCTTATGGTTATTTCTAGGAAAACAATTATTTGAAACCTTTGCAAGACGAGAACTTAGAAAAGTGAGGAAAGGAAGTGGTGGGAACACTGAGTATTAGAATAATCCCTATAGAAAAATAACCTTGCAGTAGGTTTATTGTAATTTTCTGCCCAGAATAACAAGGTTCACCAGAGACATGCCTGGTTCCAGGCTGGCAGGGCCTTTCGCTCGCTTTAGAAACCGTCGCAAGTTCTCCTGGATAACTCGTCTTAATCATTCGCGCTTTCCTAGGTTGTACCCGCCACTGTCCCGCTGGGCTTTGAATCCTCCTTTCTGCCTCCCCCCTCTTTCAGCAGCCTAAAACCGCAGCACAAGAGCCGAGAAACGCGCGACGCCGAAGGCTGTGTTAAAATTTAAATTTGCCCTAAATGTGCTGCAGCATCAGCGCAGGCTCGGGGGACGACCGGCTGCTCCAGCTGCTTCCCGCTCCCCGCGGAACCGGGAGGGTGATAACCAGCACCCACTTGGGCTTTTTCTGCCCGTTCGACTGGCGCGGCGGTCAGAAGGGTGAGAAAATCCGAGGGCACCCATTAGGACTTTTTAGATTTAGAATTATTTATAAAGAATTCAAAAATATCAACTAACATTAAATATACATAAGAAATCTCCAGGCTGGATGGGTGTTTAATCCGTACGCTTGTAACGGGCGTTCTTCTTGTGCTCCAGAGCAGTTGCATGATCAGAACTTCTCCTGCATAAAATACAAAATAAGAGAAAGGGACAAACCAACCCAAGTGTGGGTCAGACCCTTCTTGCTTTGCCGAGCGGTGGCCCGAGGTGTTGATGGAAAGAAAGCCCATAGATAGCCACCAAAGCTGACAACTTTGTTGGTGAGTTTTGAAACATTTGCAAGCGCTTTCGGGACAACTGAAGCCCGGCGCTTGCCTGGCGCTGCTGGTGCCAAAGTAGGGCCTGGAAACATTTTTCTTGGATTCCATCTCTGCCTTCTTTCACTACACCTTGTGCTCCATCGTGTGCGCTGAGGGTACGCGACAAGTACTTTTGTTCTGTGAGTACCTGGCGTCACTCTGGTTGTGAAATTCCGTTGCCACGTGGTGGGACCCTGGGTGAGACGCCTCCTGCCTCCGAGAGCAAGGCACCACCTTCCTATTTCTCACTGGTTGGGTTTTTTTCCTGTAAAAAAGCAAACACGCAACTAGAGAAACCTGAGACGACGTAACTTTGTGAAGGTGAGTTTGGCATCGGGTTTTATTTCCCGTTATCCTCATGAAAACTACTGTTGAAGGGAAGTGAGTAAAACATGCTGGGAAATAGGTTGTGAGATGTGGAGCTTGTCACTCCTGTTAAATTTATAAAGTCGATTTTATGCTGGGCTGGTTGAGATTCAAGTTTATACGGTGAGGTACGCCGTACGCCGCATTGTTTTGGTGCGTGCGCCCCGTTTTGTCGTGCGAAGGAGACTTGACAAACTTGAACACACTTTGCTTAAAAGGGCTTTCCCGTTTCTGCTGGATGTTTTAATTTAGGAACAGGGGAGGCAGCACGATTCATCTTAGGCACTTGGTTTTTGTCTGGGAATTTTCTTCCTCCACTTCTTACTCTGTGCTTTTCTGCCAAAATTGCACCGCACAGAACCGCTATTTAATAGCGTTTAACTGCTGAAACACCAAATAGCGAGTGGGACCCTTGTGCTCTTTCGCTGAAAGAAGAAAGTGAAATAACCAGTACAAACAACAATTCAGATTATTTTAAAAAAACCCAACAAACTAGTGCTGTGCCATTTTTGGGGGTGTTCTAATATTTGCAGCCTCTTTTCCTGACTTGCTGCTGCGCCGTGGGGAGGGCACTTCTTGCTGGTGGGTTTCTCATACTGGCCTTCCACAAGTTTTCAGGCTCCCAAAGCTCTGCCCAGTTTTAAATACAGTCTCTGCATATCTTCAGTATTTCTGCTCCCAGATGAATGCGGGCTGCAGCTGGACAGGAGGCTTCTAGCAGTGCAGAAACTCAGTGCTTCTGTAAAAGCAGGCATTATTCTTGATTTTATTTAATTTTTTTTTCTCCTCGAGGAGTAAAGCCAACGGAGAGTCGCCTGCCTGAGACCGCAGCGTACCACTGTCAGTGCGAGCAATCGCCTTTCTCTGCTGGGTCACGCTGTCTTGTGTGTGAAGGTATAAAACTCAGCCCGGTTTCTGCGGGCAGGAGTGGTCAGTGAGACACCTGCCCTGGGCTGCAGGATATTCTCTTCCCCCCGTGCAGCTGAAGCAGCTTTGGAGACGCCGTTCTCGTCCCCACGGAGCACGCGCCTTGCTGCGAGACCGTTCCTGGTGAAAGGTCCTGGCTGGTGCATCGGCGCAGTGCTCTGCGAGCTCAGGGCTGTGATTTCCCGACCAGCTCGGTATCGGGAAGGTTATCGGGCCAGTTCTGCTCCAGGTGGTTGCTGTGACCCCTCCAGTGGGGCCGGGATCTGCTGCTCGTTCCTTCTCCCCTTGAGCGGGTCGTGGGGAGGCAGCTCTTACCCCGGCATGGCCAAACCCGGCTCTCGAGTCTCCAGGGATGGCAGAAGGGAGGAGCAGAATTCCTGCCGGAGGTGCAGGGCTGGAGAGGGGGAAGGCAGGAGGTGTGCCCTGGGCTTGGGATGCTCTCGGCAGCAGATCGGCCCTGGGAGCGGCACGAAGGTCTGGCCCTGCCAGCGGCCAAAACCCAACTGCTCGGGTTTGACAAGTTGTCTGTGGCTTTGGGAGCCGACATCCTGCTGCCCCCGCTCCGGCTCGGCAGCTGATCGGGGTTTAAATTAAATGTTGTGCCTCGCGTGAGTGAAAACAGAAGTAACGTGTTCGAGGGGTTGGGGAGCTCATGTTCAGACTAATCTGCTGCTAAATATTCATAGAATAAAAGGCTAGAAGGCACCTGAAGAGGTCATCTTGCTCTTTTTTTTTTTTCTGCTCTGAGGCAAGATCAACTCAACTCGAACTACCTTCTCTTAAAAACCTGTAGCAATAGGTACTCGATCTCCTCTGTAGGCAGCTGAGCGCAGTGTTTAACTGGCGGGGCTCACGCTCGATTTTAATTTTATCAAAATCTGCAAATACGCACCTTATCCAACAGCCTGGGATGATTCTCCCACCAGCTGAAATCAACCACTCGCTCAGAGGGTTGTGTGTGTGTAATACTGCGAGAGGGAACAGATAAAAATAAAACCGAGGAATTGCAAAAGTTTCTTATAATAGCGCATTGGAAGGAAGCGCTTATGTTTTGAATTATGTTGGGTTTAGCGAAAGCCTCTTGAAATCGTTTCTGAGAAGTGGAAAGGTTAGATTTTCATCAAGAGCAGAAGTTCAGACTTTCCAAAGTTTGTGACTGTCACCTTTTTGCCTCTACCTGAAAGGCTGCAATTTATAGAAACGCGAGAGTTTCCATAATTTCTGGATAAATAAATCTGCTATGAAAGTCTAAGGCTTCTGATTTCGGCCTCTGGTTTACTGTAACTTATTCACATTTTGGTGCCTGTGCATAATGATAGAAGTTTTTCTGTTTTACTAAGAGAAGCATCGTTACTGCTGTCATGTGCTGCAATCATGGTGCTGTGTATGTGGTGCTATGGATTACATAGTCAATCCAATTTCACTGCTAAACTGTTCCCGCTTCCTTTTTATTAGAATGTGTCCAAAAACCCCACTGTGTAAATATCTTTAAGTGAGGTGTTCCCCCTCCTCCCGCCGGCCCTTGTTCGGGGTGTGTTTTGTTGGTGAATCCTCTCCTGTGCTGCCTTGTTGGCACCCAAGCTGGGAATGAGCCTCGGCTGGATGTGGCTGGTGGGGGGGGCCCCCCTTTTTTGG
>NW_009703093.1:17426-23763 GCF_000703405.1 Apaloderma vittatum | reverse complement strand
GTGGGCGCGAGTAGCCGCTGCAGCACGCGCCCCCCCGCCTCTCCCCAAGGCCCCTTCCCAGGGCGCGCGTTCACTGGTTTTTCCCATGGAATCGTTCAAAACATCGAGAGCCAAAGCCTCATGTGTCGTAACCCCGGATCCCGGCGTGCCCCGGCTTGTGCCTTTCCTTCTGCTTCGCCAGGGCCAGCACGAATCCGCTCAGTGGTTCTGCTTTGGCTGCATCCGATCTTCTAATTTTTTATTTATTTTTTAGATTTCCGTGGCAAGAATTCAAACTTAGTTTCGTCTTCTTCTGCCGGTTCTTCATCAGGTCAGGAAGGTGCCGTGGAGAGGAGGTTTGGGTACGATTGTGGTGGGACTTGGAACTTCAGCGCCTCATTTCCCGGCTAGGAAATCGCCTGTAGTGCCCATCTGAGATTGCGTTCCTGGTGGCACCTTCTTCCCGTGCTTTTTCTTGTTGCTGGGTCAGAAGTCAGGTGAGTTCCCTCGGCACAGCTGAGGAGCTCGTGCCGCTTTCTTGCTAAAAGCGAGAGCTGCGGTGAAGAGGAGGCGCAGAAACCGGGTGCGACACCAAGTCCCTGGTGCTAGTTTGGAAGAAATATCTGTTTGCAGCGCCAGCGCGACTGCCAGCATGACTCACGTTTCTGAATTGCGTTACTGGTTTAAAAAATTTTACATAATTGAGTGGGCAAGGCCTGAATTTTAAGGTAGAAGAAGAAACCGTTGATTTCGAGCACAATTAAGAACTATTTTTACACCACCACTGCCGCCCCCCAGAGCAAGTAGAAGTAACTCGTGGCGGTGGTTGCGGCACCTTCGTGTTTCCAGCTGTGCCAAGCGCTTGTGCTGCTTGGCCTCTGCCTGGTTTGGAACTGGGATAGAGATAAATTTCATCTTGTTTTGTGAAAGGAGGCTCTGCTGAATTTATGTTGACCTGAGTAGATCTTGAAGGAGAGAGAATGGACCGTGTGCTTTCAGCTGTCGTAATCCACTTTGAAACTCGACATACCCTGCAGTTGATACTCAGATACTGCAAATTGCTCTAACTGAAGTAACGAGAGCGGTGTCTCCCAAGGAGGGCTGGTGGGTGACTTTCTCTCCTGCATCAAAGGCTCCTCCTTTGCTCGCGTTTAAAGGAATCTGTTACCAAATTAATAGAAACCCGTGTTTATTCTTCTCGTGAAACTAGTTCTCGGTTGCTAGATTGTTCCTTCTGATTCTGGCAGGATCAGGTGTCTGGCGCTTATTGCTACCCAGAGCTCATTCTTTAGATATGCAAGTGTGGCTCCGCACATTTTACTTTTAAATCAAGGGACAGGCTCCCAAAACAGAACGCCACAGTTCAGAGAGTTAGTGCATCCAACTGGAAATATCGCAGAATGCTGGGGTTAGGATTTGGTCTGGATATTCGCTTTGCAGCTCGCTGGATCCGTTTTGATTTCTTCAGACTTCTGGAGTTTCTGCTAGGTGCTGTGGCGTTGGTTTTTATTCTTTGCTGGTAAAGGCCAACCTTTTATTCATTTTTTTATTTTTAAAAAGAGAAACTGCATTGCTTGTTTTCTCTTTTTCTGCAACACTGCTTCCCGATAATTAACTTGTGAGTTTTGCGGGATAGTGGATGTTGTGAAACCAACAGAAGAGCTGGGGGGGGTGGGCTTGGGGGAGTGGAGACCTTCTAAATTCTGTTGGTGTGGAGGTGGTAAATCCGTATTTGTGTGGTGTAGAATCTGGCAGGGAGGATTTGTTTTTGCAGTGGCAGCTCTTGAGAAATATTTGTGGGCTGTCCTTATTTCTAGCTATAATCTAAGGACGTTGAGGCAAAACGTTTGCGTGAATTTCTGTCTGATTTCTTTTTAGCCTCCACCTTACTCCGGATTTAGCCACCTCTTTGAGCTGCTTGGATGGAGTGTGCTTCTTCAGCCACGTGATACAGTGCTGTGTAAAACGGGCTCTTTCCCGTAGCGTAAGTCCTGGGAACGTGACTGTGCTCTATGCAAAGAACCTGACATTTCTGACTTCACCAGGGTCTGTGGTATTTGCTCAATTATCGCCTCCTCCATCGAGAGCCTTGAGGCTTTTTAGTACTTCACTCTAGCATTCACCATTTGCATTTCCCTTCAGATATTTGGATAAATTTCATTTAGATCTGCTCTTCGCCCACCTGATTTTTGTTTGGGCGACTTCTTAGGCGAGGCCAGCTCAGAATTCATTGAAAAGCGGCTGCGTCAGAGGCTGCGACGTGACCCTCGCTGGGGAGGTTTGGCCTCTGGTTCCCGTTCCTGAGCTCCCTCGGCGTGCCCGGGATTGTCCCCGTGCCTGGCGGAGGCAGCTCTGGGCTCTGCTGGGCTGCTCCTGGCCACTGGTTTTCCAGACGAAGAGCTGCTGGGCACCTGCTTCAGGTGGACTCACAAGATCAGAGTCCTGGGTTTTTATTTGTGGTTGTACTGTAGCTTGTGTTTTCAATAAGGTTCTCGCTCAAGCGTGCAGACCGTGGGCACCCAGGGTGAGACGGCTTCGTTTGCCTGCTTCCCCCTTCCCACGGCACCGAGGAAACAGCACAAACTGACATCTGTGGGGAAAAAAAAAAAAAGAAAAGAAAAAGCAACAACGGCAAAAAGAACCCCAGACACTTGGAGGTGTCTTCATGCTTGCTTTGTGCTCCTCTGAATTGAGGCTCTGAAGTGTTTGTCAGCTGCCACAGGATTTGGTAGGTTTAATGTTTGTAGAAGGTGTTGTGCTCCGGTGAGCAGAAAAGCTCTACTTGCCCCGTGTTGCTGTGGGGAGTTCTGGAGCCGTACTTGCTAATCTACTCGGTAATCGCCTCCGGGCTTTCTGTGCGTGGGCCTCGGCTTTTTGGCCTCCTTCAGTTTCTTTTTCCCTTAGCCTGGAAACCAAACGTTTGCTGTCACGGAGCATATGCCTGACCGTGGGGACTGGGGTGGCTGCCCTGAAGCAGGTGTACCCCATCTCCTGTCCTTACACCCTTATTTTTGCTGTGTGTGTTTCCTGGGGGGTGTTATTTGTTTGCTCACTGGTAGGTAATTCAGTAACGTGTCCGTGGAGTGAGTTAGTGCGTTCTGTGTGCGCGCCAGCCTCCTCCTCATCTAGATTCTTCTCCCAGAGCGTCTCTGCCCAGCCTGGTTTTTAGGTTGGAGGCTCCCTGGACTCGTACTGATCGCTCAGCTAAGCCTGAGCGTAGCGGCAAGATCACGGCATCGAGCTCGTGAGGTCCTTGCCTGGCTCCCACACGGGACACGGCGGTGCCGGGACACGCAAATTCTCTCTGGTCGCGGATGTGTCGTGGCAGCCGGGTGATGCTGGAGGTGAGCATTTAGGTTTCGTTGTTCAGCCACAAGAAGGTGTTGGAGCAGCCAGTTTGCTCTTGAAACTTCCGCGAGAGCGTCCCCTGCGCCGCGTGAGCGTGAGGATGCGCAGAGCACCTCCGCCCCTCTGCGCGGGGCTGGGGAGGAGATCTTCTGAGGGGGAAAGACGAGGTATAACGAAGGTAAAAAACATCTCTGCAAACTGCAGGGCAAAAAACAAGACAGAAGGGTGTAGACACCGATACTGTGAAATCAGAGGAGCTGCCTGCCTGTTACCTTTGGTGGCCTTATCTTCTCGTGTGCACTGTGTGTTTTATTTTTTGTTGTTGTTGGCACTAGTCCTGACAGGAGACATTCTTCGAAGAAGTGAGCACAGCGTCCCCTTGGGGGAAGGAACTTACCTAATGGGGCAGGAATGGGTTCGTTAGTCCGGTTGGTCTCACTGCAGGTTTGTGTGACGGTCTGGGTTTTTCCCTTTTCCTCACGATCCTTCTCTGACGCTTGCAGGCACCTTCAGCGCCCCTTACGTGTCTGTATTTTAACAGGAGGAAGTAGCGACTGTAGTGGGTAAAGCAGTAATGATGGAATTCTCTTCCTATTTGCTCCATTAGCTTTTATCTTCTTTTTTTTTATTTAACCTGTTGTGTCTTAGGGTTATGCCGAGCATTATATTCCCGTACGGCACTTAAGTGGGTTGAATGCAGGTAATTTGTATTTTTAAATAAAGCCTTGAAAAGTGTTTTGGCTTGTTTTCAAAATTAATTGCATCTCCAGTTGCAAGAAAAGACCCTGTCTAGCATTGAGATATTGCCAATACAGAGCAGATCTCAAGGATTAGCTTTTATTTATGTGCCTGAACTATTTTTTGTCTGTGTTTGACAATGCAGGTCAAGGGGGGCAGGGCGTGCAGGGAGAATCAAATGCCAATATAATGTCCTTGTTAGTGTATTTATCTCTCTATTTCTTTATCAATACCTGAAATATCTTAGTTTGTAGGTGGATGGTATTATAATGCAAATAATTGGGGAGTCATTGAGTAACTTGTCAGTCTCTTATTCCCAGAGATTCCTTACCTGGAGTTCTTCCTGTCTCAAACTCTCGCTTTGAGACCAAAAATCCGCTCTTCAGACCTGTTCTTTGTCGTGCCCGGTCAGAATCCCCTTCGGCTCTTCCCACACCTCCCGCGTCCCCGTCTCTGCTGAAAGAAGAGCCCAAGTGCTCAGAATCCGCCGTGGGCCGGCCGGAGGGACCCGACTCCCTGTCTGACCTGCATCTCTTTGAGCGGTGAATAAGATTTTTATGGATCATCGTCGCTTTGGAAGAGATTTTGAAATCTCTGCCTCCCGTCGGTGTTGTCTGGCGTTTCCACGCTTCCCTTCAGCTTGAGGAAAAACTGAAATAAACTTTTCCGTGGCAGACGAGAAGCGAAGAGGGAGTGTGCCTGCCTGGGTCACAGCTCAGTCTGCTCTTGTGCCTCTTTCCATTACGCAGCCGTGCACAGATACCTGCGTGTCTCTTGGGAAATGTGGCGCCCTTCCTCTCTTGCCCTAAGTGACGAGAGACGCTGAGACTTAGTGTTTGTATGTGGAGGGGGGTGTGTGTCATTCCTGGAAACTTCCAGGCTGCTCTGGATGACCCCGGCAGCGTCCTGACGTCAGCACCTCGCTGCTTCCTTCCCTTTGCTCGCTCAGAAGCGACTCTCCTGGTGTTCACCAAGATGCTTTTTGTGCCCGTCACGTCGCGTCTCAGCACATCCCGCGTGTGTCGGTGGCTTTTGGCCCATGTCCCCTGTCCTTCCAGGCTGGGATTCCCTTGGGAATCCTGCTGGGAATCCTGCCGGAGCCACGCGCGGGGGCAGAGCCAGTGAGGCGGCTCTCGAGGGGTTCCCAGGTTGCGCGTCGCATTTCATTTTAATATTAACCAGAGCTGTCTTAAAAAGAAGCAGGACTTGCTCTAGGAGTTTATAGGGAGGGAAAAGACCTGTCTGCTGGGGACGGGAAGGTGCCCGGACAGCCCGCGCGGGCTGGCTCCCTCTCGGTCACCCGAGGACGAGGTCGATCGATGCTGCGTGTCCTGACCTCTTCTTCAGCTCCGCTGCAGCGCGGCCGCACGGAGAAGCCTGAACCCAGTTACAGTCTCTTAATTCTCTCCTCCTGAGTTTCTGCTGGCTGCTGTTACGTAACTGTGACCAAAGATACGAGCTCTAACGAACGCACGGGCACCATCCAGTATGGATTTAATGATGGCCAGACTTGCTTCACATCCCGCAGTTGCAGACTACTAAATGGCAGCTTTATAAAAATGGTTTGAATCAAAAGATTTGGAATTTTGAATCTTACTTTGTGCTCTTGATGTTCTGCATTATCCACGCTGTTCATTTCTCCTGTTGGTTGTACCTGAGGGTAAGAGGTATTTTAGAAATAGTTTAAAGCCACAAAACCCGACGCCTTTCAAACAGGCGCAGGAGCAGCTGTTTCACTGCACTTTTTAGAAATAATATCAGGCTGACGTCGGTGTTCTGGTTTCAACCTGGGAGGATTTACTGCCGTATTCTGCACTTATTTTTGGCTGTAACAAGCAAGAGAAAATATTATTTTATAATAGCTGCATGCTGGAGTGTGAGCGGGCATCAGTTACGTGTTATAACTCCTCATGACAGAGCAGAGCTCTGATGGGGGAACGAGGAGGCTATTTTTGTTTTCAATTCTTGTATTTTTACGTTCTTTTTCAGTCTTTGGAAAAATAAATAACATTTTTTTAAAAAATAGTTCCCGATGCTGTGAGTCTCTCTCCATTGTTGTTGCAAGACCTGTGCTGCCCTATCTTATTTTGACAGTTTTCCCCATTCATTCACTGGGCTGGCTCCTTCCTCTATTCCCAGGATTTGGGGGGGAATCTCTGGGAGCCTTGAACTCCCTCGTTGCTGACTCTCGCTTTTGTTTCTCCCAGCCACCACCATGTCCACGGACGGCGGCTTCGGCACGGCGGGGAAACGTGACGCGCAGCCGAGACTG
>NW_009703093.1:0-17297 GCF_000703405.1 Apaloderma vittatum | reverse complement strand
CTGCTGCTCACGGCATCCAGTAGGGTTTGGTTATTTTACACGCTATGAGGTGGCTGTAAGAGCTGATAAATAATTGTTCCTCCAGGCTTTTGCCTCTTGGCTGCAGCTGCCAAAACTTGAGCTATAAATTGAATGCGGCTGATTTGTAGCACGGTGAGATGTAGCAGCCCCACCCTTGGTTCTTTCTGAACTAATTGAGGAGACAAAGTTGATCCAAAGGTCCTTTTAAGATGCTGAGGGATGACCCTGGCTGCTTTCTAGAGAATTACAGGGGAATTGTCTTCTGTTTGTGAGGAAAAGGGGAATGATTTTAAAGTAGCTCCAGGTGTTAAGTACAGCTGCCATATGTTGGTTTAGCTAACAGAGGACTGAGGGATTTGAGAAGGGAGTTGGGAACATACCTCACGTTGGACTACGTGGGCTGTTTAAGTGCTGTTGAAATTCGGAGATATAAAATGTGTGACAGCGTGTGAGGGAGCCCTTATCCACACCAAAGGCCTCAGCACCACACCCTGGGGGGTTTTACTGTTCAAAATACAACTTAGTCTCTCCCCCCCACACTTCATAACTTCAAACAACTGACTGTTGACAGACAGGTACAGTTTCGTCAATGAATTTTTGGGTTTAGACTTGTGTATAGAATTATTATACCCTCTCCCAGAACTATCTCCTTTGACAAGCCTGAAATTTCGAAAATCACTTGAATGCCAAGTGCATCATTCTCATGTGCTTTATTAAAGACATTTGATTAAAAAAAAAAATCCTGTATAGGTTGAGAATAAGAATTGGAGTAAGTAGCTTCTGTTTTTTAACATCCCCAAAAGAGATATGCCTGAGAACAAGGGCATATAATAAAAATGACTTTTCAAGAGAGATTGATGGGTTACTGTGATACAGGGGTCCTGAAAGCACACCCCCGTGCTTTTAATGTAGCTGAAAACAAAAGAACTCCAGTGGAAGATGGGCTGTTCAGAGTGAAAACCCCAATCCACTAGTCTGCAGATAAGCTGCTTTTTTTCAGCCTGTGTACAGATAGTTGATTAAAGAAACAGATGTAGAAATTTGTATGCATAACCAGAATTAATTACTTTCCTCTTTCAGCGCAGTGAATTCTTGTGTTCGAGAGCTGTAGTTTGTCTTCATCTCCACATGAAAGGGCTTTATTATGCAGCTTATCGAGTCCGGGCAGCTTAATTTTTAACTGTCGTATGAATCTATTTATTTCACTGCGAGCTAGTAAGTCATTGAAAATTTCACTGAGGACAGCGGAGGGGAGTTGGGAAGGAAAAGGGATAACCACGAAAACATTCCTGTGTAGTTGTCCGCTGCGTCATCACATCTTGAAGCTCGTGGTGCAGAAGTGCTCTCGAGGAGGTTGGACGTAAGTAAATTTAAAAGCTCGGCGGCGTGTCCTGCCCAGCGAGGTCAGGGCAGCTCTTTGCTCCGGTTGCCCGCTCTGCAGGGCTCGCTCTGCCCACTTTTGGGCGTTTGCCACGGGCCACCAGTAGCTCAAATTCAGGAGGAAGAAGAAGGAGCTGCTTTAGAAGAACAAACCAGTCTCTGCCCAGTAGAACAGAAAGGGCTGCAGCCCAGTCTCAGGGAAAGCACAAGCAGGACAGGACTGAGACTCTGAAGAGGCCTGAGAAAACATCGAGACCTAATTTGGAAAAAAAGAAAAGATGAAGAATTGGTGTCTCAAGTTTGTTCTGCTGGGTGGAAGCCAGTCGTGGTCATGCTTCCCTTCACCGTGGTACTTGCGTATGCATTTTGATTTATGTGACGTTTGCCTGTCTGCCTTAAAGCAATACGGGAGCTCTTATTTTGTTTTCGAGTTTCTCCCAGCGTCTCTCTTCTCTGAAGATCTGCTTGCAGGCCTGTTCGTAGAGGTTAATAAGACTGTGAAGAGTATCACTAGTTAGAAATTTTGTCCTCATCTTTCTTTGAGGTTCACTCAAAGCTTGTGAGGCTCTTCAAAAAGGAAAGAGATTTAAAAATAAAGAAGAAAAACTCAAAATCTTTGGGATATTTTTCCATGCCTCAGCAACCTCTTCAGTTGTTTATGGGGTGGTTGGTGGTTTAAAATGTCACCCTGAGCGTGTTGTGTGTTGAAACTCGGGTCCCAGCCCTAGCTGCTCTCCTCTCGTTGCCTAAAATCCTTCCAAAATCCCGCATTTCCCAGCGGGATGCAGCAGCCCTTGGCACTCCTTGCGAGGACACCCTCACCCCCCAAACTAGGTGTGATTTGCAGCATGTTACCAGGAATACTGCACTCCTCCTTCCCTCCAGAATGAGGGCACGGAATGCTTTTTTGATCTATATGCATATAAAATATTTATATGTAAACTTACGTATCTCTTTTTTTTAATAGATAAATAAAATCAAATGCCCCCTACTGGAGTACTGGCTGGACCACACACAACCTCGGTATTTTGCTTGAGTAGAAAACAGCATTTTCAGCATTTTTTCCCCCTCTTTTGTTTCACTAACGGGTCCCGCAGCTCTTTCTTCCTTAGAGAAATGCGTTCCCGTTTATATTTCTACGACACGTTCGTTGGGAAGGTAAGACATCTTTCCAGAAGGCGATTCCGAGCTCCAGGGACGGCGGCACGCGGCCTCGGCCCTTCCTCCTGGCGGCGCCGCCCTGCAGATTTTGATTTTTCTCTGAATTCCTCGTCGCGCCTTCAGAGAAGGCAGCAAAGTCGGTTCAGTGCAGCCCCAGCACTTGGTCCCCTAAAGCATCATTGCACGGTCCTGAGCCAGCGGTTCACTTTGCTGGAAAATAGTGAGAAATCCATCAAAAACCAGGAATAGACAAGTTGTGGGGGATTTTGTTGTTTTCTTTTTTTTTTTCTTATTCCCTTACAAGTTTTCTTGCAAGATTTTTAACACCAAAATTGGTATTGGGCGACAGGGAAGTACAAATAAAGCAAAAATCTCATCCTGTGGCCCCACATAGCTCTTGTTTGCCTTCCTTTTCTCTTTTGACTTTTTGTAAATTCCAGTGGTTTCTGAGTCCCCAGACACCTAATTGAATTAGTTGCCTCAAATATAAATAGATGCAGAAGCGCATAACATGAAAAACGTCCTGTTGTGCAGAGTGACTTCAGCTCTGAGGTGAAATAGTAGACGTGAGTGTCTGACAGAAGGTTGAAGTAGAATCATATCAGTGTAAAATGTAGAAAAGCAGATGAGGATTCGCAGGCCTGAGGAGAAGCCACCGTACTTCAGTAATTTTTATAAATCTAAGTGTAGCCAGTTTAGTTCTAGATGATACAGCCGTGTTTTAGTATCTGTCTTACCTTTGTTTTCAGTTAAGTATCGGTCAAGAGTCTCTCAAATGTGAATCTCTCTCTCTGCAGAAAGACTTCAGAGTTCAAGAACTCCCTCTGGCTCGTATTAAGAAGATAATGAAACTAGATGAAGATGTGAAGGTACACTCACCTTTTTCTTTCTCCTGTTTATGATCCTTTGGGGGGATATTGCAGCTAGAATTCTTTGCAGTTCTTATCGTCACTATATATTTATTTATTAAAGCACATTTTAATAGTTGCCTCGAACGGAACGGTACCTGTCCTTGTGTGCTTAAACTGAGCTGGGAAAGCAAAATCACTTGGGATCTTTGCTGAAGAATTGTGCTTCCTTCTGGTATATAATTCTGAGTATATCTTGGTTTTTGTAGGGCTGAACTGTTTTCTCACATTTCCTCCTTGTTTCTCTCGACTCTTTACAAAGCTATTGAGTGTTTAGTAGAAAGAGTGGTGCTGGTGGTTACATGTGTGCTGTGCTGCTTCTGGTTTATGGGAAAAATAAGCGATCGCTTAGGCTTGGTACCAGTATTTGAGCTGAGCCCTTGACGCGTGACTGATGGTGACGGCACATGAATTGACTGATGAAAACTTGTGACGTGAAAGGAAGGAGAAAGGGATCACCTGCAGGGTTTGACTCCTGCTGCTCCAGTCCTCCCGGCTTTTTAAAAAAAAATCTGTCAGACACTTAACTCTGAAGAGAAAAGAGAATGGTTTATGCTTTCTCCTTGTATTTTTTTGGCATGACACCCTCCTCCTGCTAAAAATGAGACCCCAGAAGGGCGTGTGGTGTCCTCCCAGAGAAGGGAAGTTCCGCCAGGAAAGGGAGTGAACCCCGGGCTCCGAATTCGGTTTCTGAGCCGATCGAGTGCCACGGTTTTGGTGATGAAGGGGGAATATTTTAGGGCAGAGCAGGAAGGGGAGAAGTCTCTGGCTTGTCTGGAACGTAA
Organism: Apaloderma vittatum; assembly: GCF_000703405.1. NCBI lineage: Eukaryota > Metazoa > Chordata > Aves > Trogoniformes > Trogonidae > Apaloderma > Apaloderma vittatum. The sequence continues at coordinate 13,042 of NW_009703093.1, read as the reverse complement.
TGAACAGGAATTAAAGGGAATAAGCATTAATGCCAAGCCAGCTAATAATGAAATTGCTTAGTTTGAATAAAACTCTAGCTGGATGCTTTTTAAGGAGAAGGAATTCGGTGAGGCTGAATCTTTGCTCAGCCTCCAATCCTCCTTTGCAGTTCCAGCATTGGTTTCAAATCCCATAAACGTGACGACTACAAAGTAAAGGCCAGGTGTTAAAACGAGCCCTCAACCTGTCCTCTCGTGTTTCCGAATCATTTAACCAAAGGTGCAGCCGGGGGGTCTGACTGGTCACGGAGGAGGAAACAGACTTTGGAGACAAATTTTCCGTGTCCAGTGCTCCCAACAGTATATTTAAGTTGAGGCTGGTAACTCTGTGGACCGCCAGACCCATAGATATTCTGATGTGGAAATTCCCCCAAGTTCACTGGTTCAGGAGTGCAGCCACTTGGGTTCGATTCCCACGGTAACGTTCCTCCGAGTGCCACTTGGCAATAGCAGAATACTCACGGTAAACAAAAAAAATCAACGTGTAAACTTGCTTGCAGATGATCAGCGCAGAAGCTCCGGTGTTGTTCGCCAAGGCAGCTCAGATATTCATCACAGAATTGACTTTGCGGGCCTGGATACACACGGAAGACAACAAGCGGAGGACCCTGCAGGTAACGGAGCTGCTCCTACCCAGCCTTCAGCTGCTTCAAAAACTTGTTTTCAATGCTTTGTTTCCCTAATATGAGGCATGTTTTGTAGACCAGAGCTTTAGTACCTGTGTTTAGTGCTACAAAGCTGTGTGCAAAGCACAGCGCCCAGTGTCATGTGCGAGTGAAAAGCTTTTTTCTTAATGTACTTTGAGAAAAGCAAACAACAATAAGGAGGGGAGGGGGAGGAAACAACTAAAAACCCCCAAAGCGGCAGCTCTCCGTTAATGACTCAGGATGGCTGTAGCTGATGAATTTCCAGCGGATCTGTTTTTCAGTAGTAGTCCTAATGTCAGCTTGTAAATGTTAGTTTGTGTCAATAAACGTGTAGAGATGAAAACACAAATACCCTCCTCCAGAACAGATTTCTGTTTATTCTAGATCAAGAGACCTTCAGTAACAGTCGTTTTCTCAGTGGTTCAAGAGTCAGCTGTGACTGTTTAGGGCCTTTTTATGGGTGGGAGGGGAGAGCATCGGTTTTTAGTCTGACACGTTCACTAGAACTACTCAAAAGTACAATACCCACGAGTTCAGGCGCTCGGGTCGGGGATGAGAGATTGTGGTGTTTTGCCTTCCCCAGCAGCTGCCAGCAGGGAGCAGCTGCCCTCGGCACGGCCACTGCAACTGGAGAGAAGTGGGCTCTGCTCGTCCAGTACCTGGGAAGACAGTGTTGAGTGGAGAGGTCTGAGCTGGGGGAAGTCCAGTCCTGAGGAAACTGGAGCGAGCCCAATGCTCAGCGTGGAGAATGAAACAGGAGATAGGTCTGCTCAGCAAAAGTTTTCTTCCTGGTGAAGATACTTCTATAATCTCTGCTGCCTGCAGAACCAAAGAAACGTCTCCTGTGCTTTCTCCGTGATTATTGCTTGGTAATTAAATGCCAGGATGGTGTAAGGTTTAGGAATGGCAACTGGCCTGTGATGGAAGGATTGATGGTCTTTTACCTACTCAGTAGGCAGCAAAGGCATCGTTGTCTCACATCTTCTTCATATATATGCTTTGCAAATTTATTTTCAGCTAATGAGAGTGAGACTTTTAATAGCTCCTTGAATTAGCCAGGAAGCTTTTTATGATGGCTTGCAAGAATTTTAAAATGAGAGAGTACATTTTCTTTTATTTTTTTCCTTAAGAAATTCAGCTTTTTTGATCTTGGATGTTGTTTCAGATCTTAAGCAAATACAATAAAGTGATGACTTATCTTTATTCAGGTCTTTAATGCTTTGACCTAATGCTGTTCTTTGGATTTCTTTTTCAGGCAAGGTATGAAAGTAAGGTTACAAGCCACTTAGAGAAGACACTTACCTTGCCAGCTTTTTATAGAAGCTCCTTGGCTCTTGCGCTTCCTTTTTCTGATACATGTTTGGCCAGTTTGCTGAGTATATGTTTTAATCTTCATGCTTTCTTTTAACCATTTTGCCCTTCTACATGTTGAAGCCTGTTCTCTCACCATCTCTCAGGATTCCCCTGCCCTAAATAAGATCCTGTGATACTTTATTTTTTTTTTCCCATGATCCCATTCCCACCTCACTAGATTCTGCATCCGTTGCTGCTAATACGTGGAGCGGTCATCCTCATCTTTCTACAAAGCTTCTTTTCAAAAATGTGGGAGGGTTTTTTGATTATTTTTTAGAAGAATCCCTCTTTTGATTAATATCCTGAGCCCTCTGTAGTGAATTGCAGCTGTAGCGTTGTGGAGAGCTCGATGAGGCCCAGGGGGTGAGTAGATGGCTGTAAAAGCCTGAGTTTGATGAGCACCTTCTTACTGCACATCTTGGAAGCCTCAGCACGAGACAGACCAAACCAGAAGTTCTCACCGCCAAGCTTGACCACTTGGGATCTGGAGAAGACGTTGTCACTTGACTCCATTTAATTTGATTGATTAAAGCTCAGACTGTATCCAGTGACAGACTCCTAAAGCTGAAGGATGCTTTTCTCTTTTTGCTCGTTTCAGAGGAATGACATTGCCATGGCGATTACAAAGTTCGATCAGTTCGATTTTCTTATTGATATTGTTCCAAGAGACGAGCTGAAGCCTCCAAAGCGTCAGGTGAGACACCAGAATGGTTGACTGCTGTCTGTCCTTTCCGTAGTGTGATCTCAGCCTCTAATTAAGGAGAGTCGATAAAGCAATACAGATCAGATCTGAATGTGGGATTTGTGCCTCTTTTACAGATTTATTTAAAGTAGTTTTCAGGTTCTTAAATATATTAATTTTTTATTACGGAAATAAAGCTTGCATGTAGATTTACAGACGTCTGACTTGGGCGTTTACTAAATAGCTCTGACACCAAACGTTGCCAGGGTTGGAATTTTTAAAAGTGTGCGTCCTTTGACCTGTAAAGGGAAAACCAGACTTCTTTGCTTCCCATACCATCTTCTGCATCCTTTGGGGCAGTTGTCGCTACTGTAAACATCCTTGACTGGAAGCTGTGAGGTGTTGGAAGGAGCTTTCAGTCGGATGTTTACAGCAGCAGGCTGCCGCCGTCACCTCGGCACGAGAGCTTTGAGACTTCACAGGCGGGTGCTGGGTTAACACATGTCGAGGGTGAATCCCGCCAGAGCTCTGTCTTTTGGGTTGCACCGTGTCAGCAGTGAAGCCCTGATGGCTTTTGGTCTGAAATAGGCTTCAGAGATCTATCTCTTGACGATGCATTCGCTGCCCGTGAGTGCTGCTGGATGGAGAAAGAGCTGCCCGGTAAGAATGTAGGTTCAGACTTTGCGGTGGAAAACACTCCTTTGGTTCGACAGCGTTGAAAAGTCACTGCCTGTAGGCTGACAGCTCGCTCTTTTTGGCTGGGTGTGCAATCTGTATTTCATCTCTTACACGGAAAAGACTGTTTGAAGAGTTAGTTTTGGTTACGTGGAGGAGCTGGGAACGCAACCACAACTGTTATGTTGCTCTGGTAACTAAAGCTGTGGCTTGAAAATAAAAGATGGCAAACGGTGTGATATAGCTGAGCTCAAGCAGATTTGGATTTTTTACTGCAGCAAATGCAACTTAACCTGGAATAGGTACTTACAGAAGTACTCAATTGCCTTAAATGTTTCAGGACTCAGCGAGGAATTGGGGATGGGAGTGCTCTAGAAGGAACACATCTCAGGACTGGGCTTTACAGAAGCAGCCGCAGCTCCTCTATGCCTGCGCTGTCATAGTTGACTGGAGACATGCCCTGTTGAATATATATTTAAAATTTGTTAGTGATGCTTCCGCCAGAGGCTGTGGTGAAGCGGGTGGCAATAATCGGTGAACTACCATATGCAGGAAGTGTTTGATTTCAGCAGTTCGCAGTACTGGTGCTCAGGTTTTCTCTGAGAGCCACACTTCGAAGTTGCTTCTGCATTACAGCCACTTGTGAACAGCTTCATCTGTGGAGGGCAACCTCCTGGCAGGCTGCTGAGAAACCTCCCAGTGGTCAGTCTTTGGTTTAGTTGCTGTCCCTCTGAGAGACGGGCACCGAAGCGAACTAAGGGCTCTTCCACCCGAAGCGTGATGCCCATCTAGACAACATACATCGCTCTTGTTTATTGTGGATTTTTCTTTCCCTGCCCAGTTGGATGGACTGAAGGTAAGCCATGAGCAAGCCACGTTTAATGCAGGGAGTCAAGCACTTGTTTAAGTGGGAATCTACCATGTCGTAGCACGTGTAAACATCCTACACTCTCAGCTGTGAACTCGAGGTGGCTGGGAGAGGATTGTTTACGCCTTCTGCCATGGAGTGAACACCTTGCGAGCTGCGTCCTCCGTGAGGTACAAGATCCGAACGCTTCTCTGGGGAGCTTAGGAATTTTGGTTTGCAAGGGTTAACGGCTCGCCACTTAACGTAATCCCTGAAAATCTACTTCTTGGCCTAAAATACCATAAATCATAAGGGGCTTCTCCCTCCTAAAGATGTGCTTAGATAAAACAGAAGAGCAGTATTATTTGACAGTGAGCTAGAGCAGAGCCTTTTGTTTCTTCGCCCTTGAGGTGTTCCCACTACCAGCAGAGTGGGGCTGTTAAGCCACAGTACAAAATGAAATTGTTACCATTGCGGAGAAGCTGGATTTCAATAACTAAATGAAGGCACGGCAGTGTACATCAAGCCTGTGACCTTATTCCTGGGGCTTTGACATCGGAGCTAGACTGAGGTTTGTGCTGGGCACAAGAGGGTTTTGTTGACAGGTGTAAGTCTTGCTGCTCCGTTTGCAGTTCATTCTGCGTTAAGGTAACAGGCGGGGACGGAATTCACTGATGAGGAGCTGCGTGGATTTCAGCCATGGTAATTTTACTCATTTGCCTCTCGTGATGAAGTCGGTAGCCACAGTCTTACACGTTAGGGTATTGGAAACATTTCTGATTTCCCTGTAGCTGAATAAATGAGAAAATTTCCATTTATCACTTCAGACGTTAGGGTATTGGAAACATTTCTGATTTCCTCGTAGCTGAATAAATGAGAAAATTTCGATTTATCACTTCAAATGTAACTGTTATTAAAGGTATTAAAGGTACTTTTCAACGGAGCATGCTTAAGGGGAGAATAGTTCAGCTGGGGGCCGGGGGGTAGATATTGATCTGCTCCCTCCCCATTTACCTGCCTTGTCCCTGTGCTGCAGGAGGAGGTGCGTCAGGCTGTGACGCCGGCGGAGCCCGTGCAGTATTATTTCACGCTTGCTCAGCAACCGGCTGCGGTGCAGGTCCAGGGGCAGCAGCAAGGACAGCAGACCACCACGTCCACGACGACTATCCAGCCGGGACAGATCATCATCGCCCAGCCTCAGCAAGGGCAGGTGAGCCAGCAGCAGCATGTGGGGGCTTTGGGGCTCAGCTCACCTGTGGGGAGGGTCCTGTCCTCACTGCTCAGAACGGTCAGTTAGGGTGTGGAAATGTGCAGGACAAGAGGACGTGGCCTCAAGGTGCACCAGGGGAGGTGTAGATTGGCTATTGGGGAAAAGTTCTTCAGTGAAAGGGCTGTCGAGCACTGGGACAGGCTGCCTGGGGGAGCGGTGGGGTCTTCGTCCCTGGAGGGTTTTAAAAGGGGGTAAGAATGTAGGTTTGGACTTTACTGTGGAAAATACTCCTTTGATTCGACAGTGTTGGAAGTGGCTGCCTGTAGGCTGGCAGCTCGCACTTCTTGCCAGGGCGTGCGATCTGTGTTTCAGCTCTTACACAGAAAAGACTGTTTGAGGAGTTAGTTTTGGTTTCCTGGAGGATATGATGAGTTACGTGCAGGACTAACGTGTGTGTGTGTGTGGTGCTCAGGGACGTGGTTTAGTGGTGGGCCTGGCATCACTAGGTTAGTGGTTGGACTCGATTTTAAAGATCTTTTCCAACCTAAACTATTCTGTGATTCTGGTCATGACCAGATGTTGAGACAGCTTGTGACAAGGGTCCTCTAGGTCCTGACTGCCCTCCACGGTGATTTAAGTAGCAGCAGGCCTGGGGGGCAGCCTGTCTAGCCCAGCCTTTGTGTCTTGTGGCCTTTTCACCCACGTTCAGTCCTTCTCCCTGTGTGCCCGCAGAGCACCCCTGTGACCATGCAGGTGGGAGAAGGGCAGCAGGTGCAGATCGTGCAGGCGCAGCCGCAGGGACAGACCCAGCAGGCTCAGAGCGGGACCGGGCAGACCATGCAAGTCATGCAGCAGATCATCACCAACACGGGAGAAATCCAGCAGATACCGGTAAGGCTCTGCCAGCAGAACCCTGTGACGGTCTCGCGAGCAAACTCTCTGCTGCTCTTCTGGCATGAGACTGTACACGTATGCTTTTTTAACTGTCAGAGGAAGTTTGGATTGAGTGGTGTGTCTCCTGCACTTAGAGAGGAAAAACTAGCGAGGTGTGGCGTGAAGGAGGGAATAAATCTCACCTATCTAGACCTGTTGCCCAACCCCAACGCTTTCCCCCAAGTGGAAGAGTTACGATTAGGAAGCAATAAATATAATATTTCCTGGATAAACCCTTAGTTCTTTACTGCAGTGTGGTTTCAATAAAGCATAATTGGCTCCTTTTGCCTGTGCTTGGTTCTGTCTCTGCAATCTGTAGGCATGACCTGGCAGGCTTTAGTGGGAAAGGTGCCATCTGTGAGTTATTAATAAACTTTTATGCTACAAGAAATACTTTGGTGAAATACTTTGGGCTGGTTGGAGGAATGGCTGTGCAGAACCAGAGCATTCCTCCTCGCTTTCACATCAATGTAGATTTGCCTTAAGAATGGGATTTTGAATACCCAACATCAGCAGTAACGTTCTGGCATGTGTCCAAGTAAACATGTGGGTCAAAAAATATCACCTTTTCTGCTCTCTTTCTGTAACTTGGAATCACAAAAAAAGCTGGCTCTTTCGGTCCTCTCATCTGGAAAATTTCATACCTCTTCAAAAAATTTTTAAAAATTTAAATCCCCAGTTCCGTGTGCTCAGCCAGCAACCCAAAGGTCAGACCAAGTGCCCAAGAGAAGCATTTCTTTGATTTCTGTTACTGAGAAGTACCCACAGCCACGGCAAAACTGATCTTTCACACGAGTTTTGCTTTTCAAGATTTGCTACGCTTCCCTCTGTCTGTCTGGCAAATGTCCGTGCTTTGACATCGCATCTCGGAAAAGGTTTAGATTGCGGGTGTTGCCAGATTCTTCAAATTCATTTCCAAATGCTTTTCATTTCTTAAGTCTTCAGCTCATTCCTACTGCTTGGCTTAAGGTTTTGGTCGCAAGGGAAGTGAATCGCTTGTCAAATACAGTATTTTATTACAAGCAACCTTTTGTCTTCTCTGCGTTCTCCACTACCTTTCTTTTACATTCTTCTTTTTTCTTCTCGTCTCTCCAAGATACTTGCCCTTCAGAGCGTTTTGGAAGGAGATGTCCACGTCCAGCCTCAGTGAATCTCTTACAACAGGACTAAATGTTGCAGCATCCTCCTTTGGTTCAGCAAGAAAAGAACGGCTCTCACTCATTTTCCAGTTGTTTCCAGAGCATCCCTATAAGAAAGGGGCTTGGAGAAAGAATTCTTTGTAAAGTAGCTGTGAGGGGGCCGTAACCTTCTGCAGAAAGTTGTGTGTGGATCCTGTTGTAAGTGGGTCCCTTGTTTTAGGAGTGTGAGCCGAGAGGCTGCTGAATTAGTGCCTGGTTTTAGCCAAGCACACGCTTCTGCCTTCCTCTTGCCTGGGAGCAGCTCGGAGCAGGGAGCCCTGGCTGGTCCTCAAAGGCTTCTTGCGCTGCAGACGTGAGGCCGAAGCTGCCAAGTGCCAGAGCGCCGGGTCTTTGGGAGCACCTGGGTCTTGAGCAGTTGTAAGGCTGCAAAGCAGAGCAACTTGGGGGCAGTGTTTTAATGATTCGCACTTCTGTATCTCGCAGCCGTACTGTTTTGACTGTAATTAAGAGGATTCTTCGTAATCATGGCGCGTTGAAGAGTCTCACCTTGTGCTGAGGGAAGCATCTTGCCCTTTGCTCACTTCCTGCAAGTGAAGTACAAGAGAGCACGGAGCCACGCACTCGCTGCCGAGGTTTTTAGTGCCCTAACCTGGACCTGTTGGGTTTCACGAATTCAAAGTCCTCGCTCTCTGCAGCGGTGCTGCCTGTTCTGCTCTTCCTGCTGTGCTTGGCTTGGTTTTTCCCTCGAGTTACCTTTTTCTCTAGATGTAGTTTGTTCTGTCTTCTGATCGTTCCTTTTCACGCTGGTGTCCGCTAGGGTTCAGCGGAGAATCTTTCCTCAGACAAGTAGGACAGTTGGAAACGCTCTCGTAAAGCCGGGAGCGCCTCTGGCAATCGCAGGAGTGTTGAGGGAATCTCACAAATGTTCTCTTGCTGGTTTTCCACACACTCTCATGTTGTTACGCTTCTCTGCCGTGATTCACCGTTTGCTCTAGGACCGTGGCTTGCCTGCGGAAAGGCGACTTTTACTTTCTATAAACTGAGAAAAACTGGAAGAAAGCGTATCCATCAATTAAATGGGTGATCACTTGTTTGTCCACGGTAATTCTGTGTTAAATTTAATCGGCATCTTAGCCAGACCTCGTTGGGTGGGTTCCTCGGAGCTTGCTCTCCTTTCTGCAGGAGCACTCTTCCCAAATCGCTCTCACCCCTCCAGTTAGGAGCGCAGTTAAAATGTGAGCAGGAAGCCTCCAGTGAGGAAAACATGATCTGCTGGCCGATCAGATCCTTTACTGAAATGTAAACTTGCTCACGTGGAGCTGATCTGCTCCTGAAATAATATTGGAGCCTCTAGACACAGCTGGGCAAGTCAGCGGCGTTTGTGTAAATGCCAAGACCACGTTCGAGGCACGTGAACCTTTGTCGAGGAGCGGTTTTTTCAAGTGTTTTCTATGTCCTTCTTTCTCTTTTTTTAAAAAGAAGAAAACTCAAACCATTTTTTATATGTAATTAACCTTACAAGTGTCAATCTAAATGTTCTGAAGTTAAATAACACAAAATGAAAAATTCAACAGCAGTATCAATCCCACTGTGATCTTTTTATTGCTTCTCAGATGTGTTTTAGCAGTATTAGCTGTTTATATCGCAGGTTGTGATGAGGACATTGTCTTCACGTCCCACACCCCCAGGCATCTAACCTTGCAGGATGAGGGTTGTAGGAAATAAATTTGCGTTTGAATGTTATACACGAAGTATTGACACAGAAAATACCAGCGTTTGCCAGGTGGGGGTTGACATATACTGGCAGAGAGTTGCATTAAAAGCTTCCAAATATATCCTTGGGGTTTGTCATCTCTGCTGCCTTTATTTATGTGACAATTTCCCCATATATTTTTTATAATTTCTGGCAGGGTATAGTAGGAATGTCATTATGTGCAGCTAGCTCATAACCGTTTTCTTTCTGTGAAATGATGCATCAAAGCAGTAGCTCAGTTCTCGTAACCAAAAAGCCAAGTGAGTGTTCTCTGAGCTCTCCAAAATTTAGCACTTTAATATGCTTTGGCTACTAACCGACCACTCCCGGCGTGGAGAGAGAAGTGATGGTGTGCTTCCTCGGGGGTTTTGCTTCAAGAAACGAGCAGGAGTTCTGTGGACTCGCTTTGGCAGGGCCGGCAGTAGCTCCTCATCCAAACCGTTAAAAATCAGCTGAAGCGTTTCCCCACCCCGACCCCAACTCCCCGGGGTCACCTGTTACTCGGGCTTCTGTTGTGGAAACGAGAAGGCAAGTTTGTGTGTTTCAGGTTACACAGTTACCTGTTTAATTTTCTTTCCCTGCCCCCTCCGCTTGTCTCCAGGTCCAGTTGAATGCTGGCCAGCTGCAGTATATCCGCTTAGCCCAGCCCGTGTCAGGCACCCAGGTAGTCCAGGGGCAGATCCAGACGCTTGCAACCAATGCACAGCAGGTACGCGCCATCACGGCAGGGCTGGCACCGAACCGGTAAAGTGTTGTTCCCCAGCTCCTCCAACTGCAAACTCCAGTCGGATTTACCACCTCTTGGGCCTAGGGTTTCTTTTTCTTCCTGTTACTTCCGTCAGAATAATAAAGCCAAGGAGCGTAGCGGAAGCCTCCTTTCCCTCTCCGTGAAAGGTGCATGCAAATGTGTGTGGGTGTGTGTGTCTCGCTGTATAAAAGCTCACGCTGCTTCTGAGCTGATTGCAGGTAAAACTTCGGTTCATCAACCTTGTCTTTACTACTTCTCCTTCTGGCTGGGTGAGGGAGGAGCAGCCGCGCGACCTCGCGTTGGTGGAACGTGGAGACGAGCGTTGCAGCCGGCAGGCTGTCTCATGTTCTGGTTGAGAGCGGTCGCTGAGGGATTCTTCTCTGCCTTCGGAGGACAGGGAGGCCGCTGCTTTTCTGGGATCCTCGAGGCCGCGTTCTCCTCGTGAGAGTCAGGGAGGAGGACATGCCCGTGCTCGGTTCGGAACGACTGACTCCCGTGTCCTTTGGAACGTGGAGACGAGCGTTGCAGCCGGCAGGCTGTCTCATGTTCTGGTTGAGAGCGGTCGCTGAGGGATTCTTCTCTGCCTTCGGAGGACAGGGAGGCCGCTGCTTTTCTGGGATCCTCGAGGCCGCGTTCTCCTCGTGAGAGTCAGGGAGGAGGACATGCCCGTGCTCGGTTCGGAACGACTGACTCCCGTGTCCTTTGTTCTTGACTCGCGGTTAGCGCCAGCATGACTGCGGGCCGGCGGCCTGAGCCGTGCCTTACCGCACGGTGGGGTGATGACGTTTGAAAGAGGCTAAAAAAGCTCGTGAAAGGCAGCTGCAGAATATTGTTAGTGGGGCTCTGACCCTCTCTCCGAAGCGCTGTCGGTGATCATCCTTCTCTTCTCCTTGCAGATAACGCAGACAGAAGTCCAGCAAGGACAGCAGCAGTTCAGCCAGTTCACAGACGGGCAGGTAAGAGCTTGGAGCTCGTTGGCTTCCAGGGACTGGGAACAGCCTCCTAAAAGCTGCATGTTCTAGCAAAATGGGCTCGCCCTGAGGAAGCCCTCCTGCTGCTGGCAAACCCTGGCCGGGAGCGGGATAAGGGGATGTTGTGCCAGTCTTAGCTCAGGTGGATTCTTGGTGTTGTGCTGCCTTCGCTCTGAATTAATCCAGTCCCTTGCACTCTAGGTGGGATCTATTTTAGTCCTAACCAGTTTAGGAATAAAGGTCTTAACACCTAGCTACTGACTGTTGCCTAAGTAGCCTGAACTCAATCTGGGCATCGGAAATTCACGGAATTACTTTGTTATGATATAGCAGCAACTGTCCAGTGGCAACTGTGGTCTGTTTTGGGGAGGAGAGGGGACAGATTTTACTCGCACCCGAGCGTTGCAGTTAGCGGCACCACCGCTTGCAGGGTTAGTGCCAGCCTTGAGCTTAGAGGGAGCACGATGGGAACTGACAGCCCGTCCTTTCCCCTGCTTCTGTCTCTGCCAGCAACTCTATCAGATCCAGCAAGTGACCATGCCAGCGGGCCAGGACATCGCCCAGCCCATGTTCATTCAGTCCACCAACCAAACCTCGGACGGGCAAGCCACACAAGTGACGGGGGACTGAGCGGGGACGCTGTAGCAGGGTTCTCCGCATGGAAACAAACGCGTTCCCAGCCTGACGTTTGCCGTGCCGCCCCAGTCTGATGAATACATCTGCTTCCGTGTATCTGTACTTGATATTAAGCCTATAGTAGGCTGTGATCTCTGGTGCACTATACACCTTCCTCTGGTGGGTATGAGAGAATATCCAACAGACACTGACAAGAATGCAATATTTTTATTTTTTATTTTTATTTTTAGAAGTCAATATTTCAGTGTATTCGGCTGCTTGTTCAAACCCATGAAGCTGAAAGAGATCTAAGCAGAAGGAATTTGTAGCATCTTGTTGAACAACATGTAAAACGTTTTTATCTAGTAAAATTATTAAAGGGTACCGTGTCTGGTTTGTTGCAAGAGCTTTATTCCTGGTATTCGGTTGGTGGGTTTTTCCCTGAATAGAGTTAGGTTCAGTCCTCCCATCTCAGTGGTTTATTAGAGGTATGGGGGGAGCGTACGTGTGTTAGATTTTCCTGACCTGTCTCTTTTTTTGGTAAGCTGGAGCATTGGCTATATGCAACTTGAGGGCAGGGAGTAGGGGGGGAATAATTAAAACAACAGCAAAGGAAAAAAAAACACATTCCTTGTATTATGACTGTATTTTGTAAGGGCAAAAGATCCTTTAATTTGGCCTGATTTATTCCAGAAACACTAATGGAAGTCTGGACGAACCCCAGCCCTGCCGTTAACTGTTGTTCTGGCTTCAGTCGATGTATGTAATATAAGCTTCATCAAACGAAATAAATTTCCTTTGTAAGATAATGCGTGTGCTTTCTTGGAGATCCAGTGCCCAGGCTCAACCTGCCAAGCCGAGATCGTCCTGCGCCCCTGGAGAATATTACACCTGGAGCGGGGAAGCCAGCAACAGGGTTTAAGGGTGGAGAAGGGGTTGGACGGGAGCTGCGAGCGCCGGGGCTGGAGGCCAGGCCTGGGTCTTGGCTCTGAGCGGGTGCGTGTTTGTCGCCGAGAACCTTTGTGGGTCCGGTGGGGAGTGAAACCTGGTCCCTGGGCACAGGGACTGTCCTCCCTGGCAGTGCCTGTGGGTGCCTGCCTCGCCCTGCCCGAACGAGAACCGTGACGGGGGGTGGCTGCTGCTGCCGGGAAGGAAAACTCCACCTCAGCACTTGGCTGGTGCAGACTCCTAAATCTGGGCCAGGTTGTTCCAGTCGGGCACGGGAGCCTGCTGCGTTACCTGCACCTCCTGGGCTTGCTAAATGTCAAGATTTTCTCATTTCCTTAAGTTTTTCCAGTCCTGCAGTGCCTGGGAGCCAGTGGCGCTGCAGGAGCAGTGGAGGAGCGATGCAGCCCCAGCACCTTCCTGGGCATCAGCCCCCGGGTCCCGCAGCCGTGTGCGGGGCAGAGCGAGGGGCCGTGCCCTGGAGA
>NW_009703092.1:11131-34020 GCF_000703405.1 Apaloderma vittatum | reverse complement strand
CAGCCACCATGGTCTTAAACCTCAATCCTAGACATTTCCAACCTCCAGTTCTTATCATCTGATCTGCATCCTGAACAGATCAAATAAGTACATATGCTATACCCATACTATATACTCATATAACCCGTGTGTGGTTATATGTTGATATTATATAACAAACAGTTAGTGAGCAATGTATAATATCTGTTGATAGAAGTGTGAAGAAACAATGTTTATAGGCTTATTGACATATACACCTAAAACAGCTTCTCTGCCTGAGACAGTAATTTTAAAACTCTGAATTTTGGAATAAAGTACAATTCTGCTTCTCTCTCAAACAGCAAGAAAAAGGACATCCATTTACTCCATATTCTAAATTCTAGAGTATGGTATTTCCATCCATTTTAGATCTCCTTATGTGCCACAGGCAAAACTCCTTTCAGAATGAAACCTGAAAAAAAATTGCACATTGACTTAATATGTAAATGATGTTAAACACACATACGAATCAAGGATTTGAATGTGATCTTTCAATTCAACATTTCAGCTCCTGATTGCTCTTTAGAGACTTTTGATTTTCAGGCCATCTTTTCAACCATTGAGCTTAGTACTCCTCTTCTAACTGTGCCCCTGAGGTTCTTCTCTCAGTGAAAAAGAAGTACAGCAGAAACCATGGAACTTGTGCATATCTACCCCAACTCCTTATAATCTCTAAAGAGGTAGCTGAATTTTTTTTTTATATTTTTGTCTCTCGGCCATGGTTCTCATGTTCAACAGTGAGTATGAGAGACTTGCATGTGGGACCTTTTTGAAATTTGCAGATCATTTTTGAAGAATAACATATAATTTAATGTGAAACGTGTTGCAAACATCTAACAAAAAAATACTAGAATGAAACATCATTTGTGTAACATTGTTGTAAAATAAACAATCATGAGATTGAACAAGGTGTATAGACAGTTGCATACCTTCCTGTGTAAATCTTCTTTATATACATATTACATTTTGAAAAGTTCATATTTTAGGAATTTCAGTTGTTACATCTTGTTTATGAAATATTTATGCATACATTCACATAGCCACAGTCTCAGTATTTGAAATTATATTGCATGTGTCTGAATCACCCTGAAGTAAAACAGAAAATTTAATGCAAACTAAAAATCCATAACTGGCTCATAGTTAGCTGGAATTGAACATAGCTGAGAAGATAAACAGTTTTCTTTTTTTTCAAATTTTCTGAGTTTCCATTGTAATAGTTTGAAGAAAGAAAATTAAATGGATATCTAATGAAATAAGTTCTCTGTCACCTCATTCTCTGTCTTCTTATTCTTTAGCTGTCATCATCTTCTGAATATAGATATTTAGAAAAGGCTTCACTCTTCAGGATGATTCCCAAGTGATCACCCTGAATTTACAATGTTCTATAAGACATATTATGCCCAGATAATTTATTCCTATCCTCTGATAGTGATCAACTTTTAAAAGAAGTTAACGTGAAACTAGTATTTTAGAACTAAAAAAAAGGGAGATTAGATTTGGAAATATATGAAGCTTGTATATTCCATGTTTTATTCAATGGATCATGAGCGTGTGGTGGATTTGTAAAAAGGGCAAATTAGTTAGCATAAATAGAATGCTATATTAGAAGACTTTGAACAGGTAGTATGTGATAAAGACATAGTTTGCTTGATACCATACAGATCAGTAAAGTTACCGCTAGTGACCGAGCAACAGTTTATGTATCACCCACCATAACTATGCTGCAATTACAATCATGCAATCGTTTAGGCTGGAAAAGACCTTTAAGATCATTTCATCCAACTATTAGCCTATTAATGCCAAATCCACCACTAAACCATTCTACTAAACACTGCATCTGCAAGTCTTTTAAATACCTTCAGGGATGACCTGCTGGAGAGAAGCGTAGGAGAAAGTGACATGGGAGGTCAGGTAGACAGCAGGATGGCCATGAGCCAGCATGTTAACATACAGTCAAGCCCGCTAACACTGCAAGTAGTTTAGAACCTTCTGTCACAAGAGAACTAAGACAACAGGAACTGCTAGCACACACATAAACATGATAACAGGAAATTTATTGTCTATAAGGGCTTGATGGAAATTTATTAGCTAAAAGCCTTCTAACAAGCAGCAGCAATGAGCTATGTAACCGTTGTACTGTGAGATGGGTCCGTATGCACATTGTAACGCTTTGAGTGGGACTTATCTCCGAGAACGGAATGCAAGGCTACTGTGAGATGAACAGGCACAGGGTGCCTCATACTGCAGACCTTGATTGGCAGCAGGAACAAGGGAATACAGGCTATGGTTCATCAAAAGAACATGGTGATGAGGAGGAGGAGTACAAGCCTTCCTCCAGAAGACCCCGGCCCAAGACCACCAGACGGCACTGCACATGCAGCAAGAGGAGGGGATCCAGCACGCTGTCTGAGAACTAACCCAGCCTACCCTCATGAATATGTATGCTTTTGTGGAGTAAATATCTGTCCGTTTGACCAAACAGAGCGCAAGCTTTGAGGAGAAATCCCCTTGCACCCAGTGCCGTAATAAACACACCTGCTTTGTAACTCCCTGTGAGTTGTAGACGGTTTCTGTGCATCAAAACTCATCTAAAATGTATGCATGAGAGTGCACATGTTTGTGTATTTTGGCAAATAAACATACATCTGTGATATGTACATGTTTATGTATGTTATAGATAAGGCTTTTAAATTGAGCTCTTTCAACATTTATACTTGAGTCTTCACGTATCTAAATTTGTGTGCGAGGCTGGAGAACTATACATCCCATGGTGATTAGATAATGGTGGTAAACATAAACTGCGGATGCCAATATTCATTATATTATGTTTAGGAAAAATAATTTAATAACAACAACAATTTACTGAGTAAATTGCAGGTAAGTTTTTAATTTCCCAGGCTACTGAAAATAAATGGTTCTGCTGTCAATCGTCATATTAACAATAAGCAAGTCTTACCTTCCTCTCAAATTCTAATCCTGTGGCACTAGAATCATGTAATTGAATCACCTTGAGAACTCTCACTGTTTTTGTTTGTTTATTTGTTTTCTTTTCTTTTGCTTTTAAATTGTGGATACATTTTTCATGCATTATTATCTTTGTACATGTTAGTTTATTTTAAGCCTGCAATAACTACTAAAATTTTTTCATATATTAATCATTATTTTTATTGAGAGAAGTATGATTAATTAACCTTTCTCATTAATATTGATGGAAATGGCCTGCTACTCATTTGCACTTTTAAAACAAAAACTTTTGTAAGTATTAAATAACTTTGCAATTAAAAACAAATAGGAAAAATAATATTTTTTCTTGATCATTATTGTGAATTTAATCTCTTTCATGATTCCAGTAAATCCTTTAAAATACCACTAGTTCCATAAAGTGAAAGGTTTTCCTGAGGATTTTGTAACATCAAAGTAACAAAAATGCTTCTGTAAAGGATGCAACAGTTAATCTAATATATTTATTAAAAAGGAAATGCTTATCTGCTTATGTAAATCCATTCATAAGCACATGTAACTATATTTAATGTAATTTAGATGTTATTAAGGATCAAAACTAAGTGACTTTATTCAGGTGAATTCATTTCCTTTGGTCACAGAATTTGAAAATGTTGGAAAAAAATTACAGGCTCATCTAAAAAAGCCATCCCACTTAGTATTTTTTTTTTTTCGTATTGTGACCTAAATCGGCTGTTGCTGGTATAAATAAAGTTCTTTTGTGGAGTCAGAATTGATTGTAAATGTTGAGTCAAATAAGCCTTAGGCACTGTTTGTATTTATTGTTGTGTATTAATGATATTTAGTTTTTGGAAAAGCAAACCATTCTTAGAATGGTATCGATACACCTCATTTCAGATGCCTGCATGGTACATAGACAATCTTTGTTGTTTGAATGATCAATGAGAGGAAAAGTGAAGCTTATAAAGGATGACTCACCTGAGCTCTCCGGTAGAATTATTTTAGAAGGTGATTTAATATCCTAGTTCTAGAAGTAGTTATTTCTCTTGACTGGTACTCAAAAAACCTACGCTGAAGGCCGCAGAAGGAAATGTCTGGGTTTTGACGACCCAGCTAGAAATTTGAAATTATTAGTTTAGCATACATTTTATTCACACTGAAATGCTATAGCCAGCCATATCATGGCCTTGGGTATTCCAGAAATACTAAACAAGATAGTAAAAAAAAAATTGGATAAATACCTCAGTGATTTTAAAACTATGTTTGCTGTAAATTTCAATAGTTTATTCAGCATTTAAGTATGTATTTTGTAGAGTTTATGGTATCAGATACTCACCAGAAACCCCTATTCAAATCAGAAAATGCTCACTGAAGTCCTGAAAATAGTACATACTAGCCTGGGAAGCATGCTAACATGGAAGAAAACATCAACTACTAATTTGTAGTGTTTCTATTATCTCACATTTTTTGGTAGAAGCATTAGAAACATAGTTTTCCTTACAAACTTGGTTTCATGAAAATGAAGATAGCTGTGGTATATGCCGTAGTCTTTTCCCAGCTGCTGAAATAACAAGAACTATCCTGTGTTTTAGCTGAATTATGACAACCTACACAAGTTCTGAAGGCCACTTGTACTGTTCTTGGTGTCTAAATTTCTGACAAAAGAGACAATATATCTGTCTAGGCTTACAAAACTAGTGGCTTGTTCAAGGATAGCAAACACAGAAAACAATAAAGTGGTAATCTTTCAAAATAAGATATAAGAAATTTTCTCCACACTAAAAAGCAAAAACTATATGAGGACCCATTTCCATGCAAGAACATTAAAGTAGTTCCAAGCAAAACTGTAGACAGCAAGAGTATATCTACTTGCTAAACAGATGTAAATCGATAGGTGTAATTTTTGCTTTGCTGTTGACACATGAAGAGATGCTTCCAGTCTAAACTTCAAGCTGTGAAGCAAATATACTGTAAGTGCAGACAGATGTTTCAGTTTACCGACTACTTTCTGAGTGTTACTTTCCAGATCATAGCAGGGAGAAAAGGAAAAGAATGTTTACAATGATCTTGGAAAATGTTTCTGAAAATTAGTTTCTTACAGTTTCAGTGGATTCTTATGTCTAGAAAATAGAGTCACACTTTTATTTTGAAGAAAGTATGGACAAGAAAGAGTAACTTAATTTTGGACATTCCTATATACTTTTCTAACAAATTGATGAAGATACAGATAGCAGTACACCACGGACAAGTAAATGTACCAGCTGGTAAAAATAGCCTTCTGGCTATTTTTTAATCCTAGTTCATTTTCTTGCTTTTAACTTTGTAGTACTGTTTCAGGTGAACTGAAAAGTTCTTCAAACTAGTAGTTGAAAACTGCTTATCTACAGATTCCATCCATATCTGCGTGTTTCTGTGAGTGGAAGAATCTTGTTATTACTGTGTTATGATTACTTGGCACAAAAGGAGTGGACTGAAACAGATGTTGAATAGATTAAGCTAGATTTAATATGTTTTCCTGAACCAATTGTTTTCACTGTGACATGGAGTTTGATATCAATCGGAAGACCAGTCATTGTTTAAGACTCTTATGAATTGTCACAGTTATAGAGCATTTTGTTATTTATCAGATACAACACTTCAGGTTTTTTTCACTCCTAAAGACATTAAGTCTGCCTTTATAAAATGGTCTTAATAGACTGAGCAAACTCTTGGGGAATTCAATGAAAACCCATCCTATTCTGAGTAAAATACTAGCATAGATAAAATCTGTACATGTTATCTTTTTTTGTCTCACTGAAAGTGAGTTTTTGCATAGCTAAAAATAGCTAATTAATTGAAAAAAGGAAGGAAAAGAACTATGCTTTCCTTCATGGACAATCACACCTATTGCATCCACATGATAGGTATTTCATATATTTGAATAAATGCAAGTAACAACGAATAGGCAAGAGGAAATCACCTCATGATGAGCCAGGAGAGGTTTAGATTAGTTATTATAAAAAAAATTTCTTCACTAAAAGGGTTATCAAGTGTTGGAACCATCTGCCCAGGAAAGTGGTGGAGTCATCATCCCTGCCACTTTAATGCCACAGGTTAGCGATGGGCCTGGCATTGACAGGTAAAGGGTTAACTCAATGATCTTAAAGGTCTTTTCAAACTTAAATGATTCTATGATTCTATGAATTCAAGTATATGAGCAGAATATAGCTGTTCCTTAGAACACAAAAATATGGGCAGAATTTTGCTTGGGAAAACTGTCTGAGAAGTAATATTTATGATTCTATTTTTGAATTTCAGCTGTCAGTACACTCTTTTGTCAGTTCTCAAAGCATCCAGCGAAGGTTTAAGATTCTCCCACTGATACAGGACTTCAGGTATTCTCAATTTCAATGTGAATGTTAGTGTTCATGAGTTTAGAGTGTCAGAAAAAAAATTATTAATGTTGAAAGGAAGGCAAAATCACAAAGTTTTCACTGCTTTACTACTTAAATATTTGATCAAACTGTCATTCTTATTTGTTTAGGAACTTTTAAAAAAATATAAATGAGAATATAACTACTTAAAAATGTTTTCACAAAGATTTTAGGGTATTTCTGAAAGCAGAAAGTGCATTTTCTTTTTTTTCAGTTGAGACATTTCTGATGACAGAAAGTGCTTTTGTCCTCAGACTTCAGATGCTGACAGTTTCTTAGTTGAATGCTATTTCTTATTTTTATTAATAATAGACTATTTTTAAATCAGAGATCTTTTATCAATTTACTACTTTTCATAATTAAAGGCAAAGATTAGAATATATTTTATATTACACCGCAGAGTTCTTTTAATATTCCCAGAGAGGAATGTAACCAAAAATCACAAAGTAAAGCTGTACTCTTTCTTTTTTTCCATAATACTCTCTGAAACCTCACCTTAACTGAAACTAGAATTCTTATTTCAGTTAATTTGGGTCTGATCCTTTAAAATAATCAGAAGTAAAGCCCTTAGCCAAACAAGTTCTCCAATTTAATGCGATAAAAACTACCTTAGCATAAGGACTGCGACTTTTTTTTTTCCTATTTTTTGATATCTGATGGTTTTGAGGATTTTGCTGCTCCTGGAAAACTCCCAAATCCACTTTATCTTCTACAGCTTTGGCTTTCTGAACAGAGCGAATCCATGTTTTTCCAGATTAGTACCATAATATTATGCTTTCTGAAAAATGGTTCTAGAGGAACACAAACTTCTCCCTACTTTAATCCATAATACGTATTAAATACACAATATGTAATATGATTAATCTGCTTGAAATGGACAATGGGTCTCTCGGACACCTTTTGAACTCATCCAGAGACCTATCTTTGAATTTAACAAAGGCATGACTACATTGTATATAGATGAATTTATATACACATTTAAAAATGTATATATGACTGAGGTCATTGGTTATAGCATAACAGAAAGTGAGGGCTTTACTGACATTTTTAATAACTTTGTATCACTGGGGACAATGATAATTGTCAACACTGACTTACCATCAATGAAGCAGATACAGTTCATACAGAGGGATCACACATTAATGGTGGGTTGCCAATAAGAAAATCACTACATTCTAAACTGAAAGACTAATATTTATAACTGTAAACATGACATGTAAAAGCACTGTTAATATGAGATATTTCAGAACTAGGAGATAACTTCTGGGAGATATTACTTCTAGTAGCAAACACTGTCTGCAAAAACATGCTGTTAACTTCAGGAAGTCCAGTATCCTAGAAGAGACTGTGCTGAAAAGTAAAAATCACTGAACAGAGTTTGCTCTCTTTTAGCTCAAACCAGGACAGTTACTGACCTGTCTCAAACTAACCTAGTGTCCAGTGTAAGCTGCTTAAAACATAAACATACGTAAAAAGCACATCCAAAATCTCATCCACATATTTTTCTTTCTCTTTGTCAGTGCTATTTCTCTATAAAATTTCACAGAAATTAAAACAAACTACGACTTTGAATGTGATAATTTTAGGAGTAAAAAAATCTCATAGCTCATTAAAGGAAAATTAAAAATAACTACTTTGTCTTAAAAAATTGAAGCTGTGAATGAATATTTCTTATTATAGATACAAAACTTACACACAGCAACAGCAACAACAACAGCCAGGCAACCAAGCCTCTACTTTCAGTCACAAAATTTCATTTGATGTCTTCCTCAGAAAAATATAGAATTACGATTGCTGCTTAAATAGAGTTGCACCAAGCAGAAAATAAATGGTTTATGGTTTTAAACTCTTCATGAATAATTAATAAGATTCACTTCCACCTGCCAAATATTTGGATCATATGTTGTCAATGTACAGTCACAGAATGTACCCGGAATAAATTCTGTTGCAAAATGTCTAACACATGACATTTACATTATTATAACATGCTGTACTGAATTAGCCTGGAAGGAACATATTGATGTGCTAATATAATGGTTTAAAATCAGACACTTTTTATCAATTACTTAGTTAATATCCATTCTGAAATTCAAAGAGTGGACATAAATGAAGAGTAAGCACCAAAGTCTGCCATGCTTATGACTTTTAATTGTACGGTTGGGCAACAATCTGTGTTTGATTTGGCTGGTTCAGTATGTCTTTTTTTTTTTTTTTTCCCTTCTCTCTGTTAATGAATACAAACTTACTGTGCAATTCTGGATGCAGTAAATTACACTATGATGGCTGATGCTGTCAGCTGGGTATTGAGTCTGATAACTAAAGAATGACATTTAACAGAATAGCTTATCAGGAACTGCATGAGTTTTGCTGGAAAATGAACATGAAGGCTAGTCAACAGTTCTTGTTATCTTTAAGAAGAAAGTTGGCAGAAAGAGTGGTCAGAGGAAACATGCTGATATTTCTGCAATAGTTGAGGAAATAGTATTGCATGACAGGTTTAATAAACAGTAATCATTTCAGAAGTTCATGACTGATAAATGTATCAAGAAGTTAAAAAAATGGTGTGTTCTGCCACATCTGCATCAGTTTATGAAGAATCATACTTCCACAGTAATACTGTCTTCACACACTAGGATAACTAAAACTACATAGTTCATTTCTGAGAATCAACCACTTTTAGCCTCTGGTTAAAACAGTATAAATTTCAAAGTCTATAAAAACAGTACATAAACATTCTTTTTGATTTGTTCATTAAAAAAACACACAACTTGGATCACAAAGAAACTTTTATAACCATAATTCTCTGTGGTCTTACAGTTTCTGATACCTATTTCTTAGGAAATTAATATTTTTATTTTACAATTTTTTATTTTACAATATTATATTGAAATAGAGTATTTTTGCAGTTTAATATTATATTGAAATACAATTACACAACATTATGCTAAACTTGGTGTTATGGTAAATATTATATTTTGATAATTTATTTACATGTCATAAAAATTAAAATAACAGAAATGAAGTGATGGAAAATAGTTCTCATTTATCTTCTGGCTCTATTGAAGATTGCTGTGAAAGGGAGGAAAACTTCCATTACAACTTAAGACTAGTAGAATATGGTGAAAGCCTCATCAGAAATGTTGTTATATGAATATCACTGTGGTTGTAACGTGTTTGTACTCTGAATGAGCAGTCTTCTGAAAAGATTCTTCTCAAGAGAAAGATGTGAATCATTAGGCATGACCTTGTATCATGCCCCTCATCTGGGACAGTCATGAGGGCTGGATGAAGAATGGCATCTGTTGTGGTTTGAGCCCACCGAGTTGACAAAAAAGAACCACACAGCCACTTGGTCACTCCTACCCCCTCCTTTTCGAGAAGGGGAGGAGAAAACTTAAAAGCCTTGAAGGGTAAAATTAAGGACAAGGAGGGTTCATTCACCACTTATGGTCATGAGCAAAAATCCAAGTAAGCTTGGGGAGGAAACATCAATTTAATTTACAAAACAGAACCACCACCAGTTTACCAATCAATTACATCAGAGTAGGATAATGAGAAAATAAATACAATCAAATCTTAGAAACACTTTCCCCCTACCCCTCCTTTCTTTCCAGCTACCTCCTCCCCACTGGCAACACAATGGGGCAGAGGATAGGGGTTGTGGTCTGTCATGTATTTCCATGCTGCTATCTCATCCTCAGGGAGAGGACTCATCATAGTCTTCCCCTGCTCCAAATAGAGTGTCCCCCTCATGGAAGAAAGTCCTCAGATTTTTCCACCATACATCCATTTTACATGGTCATAGATAGACTACTCCAGCATGATAGACTACTCCAGCATGATTTTCCCTCATATTCAGGACACGCTTTGTAAGCATTCCTCTGCTCCATTGTGGGGTCCTCCACATCTTGCTGTATCCTGGGCCTTTGCCACCATTAATCTCCTCAGGCTGCAGGGCCTGAGCAAGCCATCTCAAGGGCAGCCTCAGGGAAATCTCTGCTTTGGTACTCTTTCCAATCTTCTTCCTCATGACCTTGGTGACAACATGATTGCTCTTCTCATCTCCAAAAAAAGAGCTACCTAGCACAAAACAATAGAAGCTACTCAGCCAATTTCCTCTCTTATATATGTTGATTGCAGAGACGCTGATTGGCCTCACCTTAGACAGAGGTGGGTCCAGATTTCACCTGGGCAGGGAGAGGCTCTGGAAGCTTCACAAGAAGCCACACTCACAACCTTGCTTGATCTTTAAATATTTTTTCTTTCTAAATTCTATAAACAGGATTTCTTAGAGTATAACTGGAAGAAACAAAATGAAAAAAATAGATTAAAAGTTTCATAACATGCTAGGAGAGTCTTCATTTCTTCTAAACCAGAGATGAATAAGGAGATAATGCCGTAATCATGCATCTAGAGCACTCCTTCACACAGAGGAAACAAAGATATAGTGCTTTTCTGTGCCTCAGGAGTTTAAAATAAGCTATCAGACTGGAGAGTGACTGGACTGTAAAGTGAGGAAGTGTATACTACATCTCCCCAATGGATAATATGATAGCACTTTATGTAGGAAAAAATATGTGAAGGACAGAGAAAGAGTAGGAAGGGGATGTCTCTCCCAGTAATTGTACAGAGCTCTCATCTGGGAAATAGAATAATTACCTGCATTTCAGATTGCTCTAGGAAGAGTACACATTGTGAAATATTATCTCTAAGCAAATCCATTTCAAACTCGAGAATCAAATAACTCTTATGATTAATTTTGGGTGTTGGGGCTTGTTTTTAAAAGTTTTATGAATAATGAGTTCATTTTTCTGATTGAAATTAACACTGTTTTCCTCCTGATTAATATGTTCTTTTTAATACGAAAATTGATAAAAAAATAGGAATTAGGAAAATAGAGGAATCAAAAAAATCTCATGAGTAATTCAGTCCAACACCTGAATTGTAAGACTGGTAGACCTAGATTACTCTTGATGAATTCTTGTCTCAGTTTACATGAAGATCTAATGAAGCTTTGATTCCACCACAGTGCATATTCCATATGAGTGAATAATTAATTTTATAGGAAGAATGAATTTCTTATCTTCTAATCTGTAACTTTTAAGCTGTAATTGAATTACTTGTTGTTCTATATAACAGAATGAATAAAACTTCTTCACCTTTCTTCTCATCATGATCTTTTCATTGAAGACTGTTGTATTATTCAGTATTTTATTTTCCTTAGAAAATAAACATTAATTGCATCTTTCTTCATAGATTATCCTTTTTTAATCTTTGCTCTAACTAGTTGTTCTCAAAAATTTTCCCGTATTTTCTGTAACTGTTCACTACGTTTCTTAAGTTGTCATGTTCAAAATGGACATGGTCTCAGGAAAGCTAATAGAGTAGAGAAATAATTGTCTGAATGTCTTGCTTAAAAATATTCCTATTAATACATCTTGGAATGAAATGGCTTTATTTTGTAAGCCACAATAGTGATTAGTCACTTTACATGTGGACATTTGATTTCTCTTTCTGAATAGAACACTCTGCATTTCCCTTTATTACAAAAACTGTTGTTGATTTGTTAGCATTGTTCCAAAGCATAATGAGATTTTTTCGAATTCTAATTCTGTCATCCAGAAGTCTTCCTTACTCTAACTTGATGTGACTGACAAAGTTGCTCAGTGTATTGTTTCACAGTTTAAATTAACAAACATTAAATAGAGGTGAGTCATAAAGCCTCCTGGTTTGCTGTTTGAAGATATCAAAATGTGTAAGAGATTATTTTTTTAAATCAATTATTGCAGACAGCTTTTCTGTCAGTTCCATACCCAACAAAGAGCAATCAATCTCACATTTTGCTAGCCTGCATATGACAATATTGTATGTATGGTCTCTTATTACATGAAATCCATATCATACCTCCTCCTTCCTTCCTATTCATTAGTTATCCTGCTATAGAAGAACATTATCTTTCTTTGATACGGTTTGGGGTTTGCATATTTATGTTGGCTACTTCTTACCACCTTATTATAATGTAGTCCAACATAGTCGATATTCATAATTATACCTGAGTATTTGTTTCTAGCTTTAAGGACATAATCTTCCTCATCTATTACGGTGAGACAATACAGATTTAATTTTTTTTTCTATTAAGGACTCAATTTTCCAAATTAAATATGTAATTTTTGTAAAAAAATATAAATATCACAAGAAATTTTTGAATTGTCATTTGGACGCCTTGGTATGTGTCCCTCAGACTAAGTATTCTGACAATGCTTTTTTTTTTCCACATGGTAATTTACCACATGGTAATTAAGTAACTGATTATTTTCTTCTCTCAAATTTTCAGAGCAAGGTGTTTGTCTAATTGTTTTTTAGGTGTTTAGTAATCCACTGAGGGAAATGATAATTAAATTTGCTTGCAAATGAAGGGCCTCATCAAGGCCTTATTTTTATTCAATTTTACAGGTAAGATTTTTGGCTGAGACCTTAGTTTAGAGAAGTGTGTTACAGATGTTTTCCTACTGAACTGAAAAGTAGGATATTAAAAAGATATAAGTAGAGAAAAGGTTATTATATGGTTATTGTAAAAATAACAAAAATTTTCTCTCTTACACAAATATATAAATATCTATTCATCCAATTTAAAAGGAATAATCCTGTATGACATAGGTTCTATGTGTTTTGTATTCTGAAGACAGGTAACATTTTCTGCTTATAACTAAATTTTTCATGAAAGGAATTTTGAATGTGATGCAGGTATCCATCATCTCAACTGGAGTTATCATTAATATGAGAAGTGCTACCTGAATTTTGTGTAAGAACTAGAGGTACTTCAACAGTGTGAGGCTTTATAAAAAGAACTAGTGATTGCTACTGATTGGTTTGTGAACCAGAGAAGACCCCACTGAGATTGAATTGCCGTGTGTCTGAGGCTTGTAAGAGTAACTGTTACTGCAAGATGATTATCTTGCTTGTGTAAATGGAAGTACAGGATTTCAGTTCAGATAGACATGCCTTCTTTGTGATAAGGGACAATGTTTAAAGAAGAAAGAGTGCTGCTGAAGAATGCTTCTTGTAAGTAATTGCACCCATTAAGATCCTGATCCCTCAAGTACCTATATATCAGAATAACCATGAGTTCACCGTGTAGCTGTTTTTTGCTATGCTATTGCACTTTAAAAAATCAGTTTGTTCGTGAAGCTGAGTTGAGAGCTTAAAGGAGTGAAGAAAAGAAAAAGAAAAGGAAGAAAATGCATACTCATTCACTTGTGACATGGAAAAGTAAAAAATGCTTTTGTGTTATTCATTTTTAAGATTCAGGAAAAGTATTCTCTGAGACATGGATTGAAAGAATCCTGCTGAGGTGGAAAAGTGTAGAATGAAGTCCTCGGAAGTAGAAAGGTGTCCAGGAAGAAACTGAAGTACCAAAGGAACATGGGAGAACAAGATTTCATGAAAGAAATATTTTGATGTTGAAATGACGGGGTGTTTGAGAAATCCCATTAATATTCCTAAAGTCATTAGAAAACTACTTGCCATATATTTTGAACATCAGATGACAATCAAAAGAAATTTGCTAAAATGCCTTTTCAGTTATAGCAAGATAAAATTTAGATATTCTTTGGCATTAAGTTTCTGACATGTTCTAATTCTGAGCAGGAAACAAAATTTTGAGGGGAAACGAGTTTTAGAATCTGCTGAACTTTAAATGAGATTTTAAAGCAAAAAGTATATTTAGTGAGATATCTTTATTCAATTCTGGTTTATAAATATAGAACTTTGTATGACAGCTGTTCATTAATGGACATGGACATTTTATCTAACATATCTATCTGTTTCTCTCTCCATCCATTCTTCCACCTATCTATCCATCCATTAATTCATTGTTTTCACTCTGGTCAAATATTTCACTAGAATAATATTTTGTATCTTAATATTTCAATTCAACTGAAATTCTGAGTGCAATGTAACAATTTATACACACGTTAGATGACTGTTTTCCCATTCATATCTCATTCAGTTACACCTGTTACATTTTTAGAATCTTAAAATAAACAATATTACTATTAAATATCATTACCCTTTCGACTTTAACTGTGCAAGTATGCTTCAGGAGTTTATACAGACAATTTATTATCTTTTTTTACATTTAAATTCTCTGTCAGTTAAGTGCAAATATATTAATAAAGGAAATGTGGAGATGAGAAAAAATAATCTGGGGTTAAATTGTATAAAATATGTGTAACTTCAAAAATTCCTTACACTTGATGTAACAGCTATAGTTTGTAGTTAATGAAATACATCTGTTTTTGTTCACACGTGTAAATTTTCACTTCAGTATGATTTGATCCCACAAGCCTTGTTTAGGCAAAGCTCCCATTGAACCACTGGCACTACAGGAATGACATGCCTAATAAATAAACTTACAAAGAAATCTTAGCCGTAATTTGAATACTTTACTGAGAAACTTCCACGTTAAGTCTCCAAAGTATTTTAAAATAATAGGATTATTCTAATGAACTATAAAGGTGTTTAACCTACCACAAATCATAGTTCATGTTCTGTGAGATAACTTTCGCTAAAGCTCTTCTGAATTCAGTATTGCATTTTCTATGAACATATTAAACTACTATTATCTTCCTATGGGCAAAATTAAAACATTTCTAACTTATGGCATACAAATTCATTCAGTAGTTCTGACAGTTGTAATGAAAATAAAGGTCAAGTTGTACCCTGTGGTACCTCTATTCATTTGAGTTTGGCACTTGAAAAATATGTTTAATCAAACTTTTCAAAGTTATAGCTTTATAAATGGCTATTTATTTCTGCCCTTCGATTTGTAAGTTACATTACTTTTTTTACCCAGTTCATCATGTGCATAATTATATGTCCCATTTAAAGATTATGAATAGGTTTGAAGAAGTTCAGGTCCTGTATCCAGTTGAGCTCCTGTTGTTTTGTCTTCTATGCTGTTTCCAATACTGGAGCAAACCATCAACGTTTCTCTCAATTTCTCCTTGTCTCAATTTCTCTTGACTCCAAAGCTGTAGACTTGGCATCTCTGTGTGGAGGAGAATGAGGATGTTACCTTGAGCAAGCTTTTGTTGAGACTTTAACCTTGTGGTACTGTAAATGAATAATAGACACATGCACACGGAAGAGATTTCCATATTATCTGCTGCTCTCTGAGAAAAAGATGCATGGGTAGTGAATTTAAAGTTGGCTTTTGAACATTAAACCTACTTTTGAGACTTTTATCTGCTAATTATAGCTGATACACCTCAGTACAAAACAGATGGTAGACAGAAACACAGCAACATACAGAAGCAAAGAGAATTTACTT
Organism: Apaloderma vittatum; assembly: GCF_000703405.1. NCBI lineage: Eukaryota > Metazoa > Chordata > Aves > Trogoniformes > Trogonidae > Apaloderma > Apaloderma vittatum. The sequence continues at coordinate 18,297 of NW_009703092.1, read as the reverse complement.
TGAAATGTAATAAATGTTAAGAACAATTAATGAGACTTGCTGTTCACAGATCTAATTAGACTACAGAATATTATTAAGAAAGGAAAAGAGATTATCAAGCTGGGGAGGGGGGTAGATTGTCTTATTTTGGGGTTTTTGGAGGTTTTTTCCCCCAAAAAAGGTATTCCTTGAATGGAGGAAAAATGGGTAAATGAAATAGAATGAGGGAGTCATTGGCTACGTGTGAAACTTGAAGTCAGAGTGAGGATTTTGGAACCATTTATCTCTTCTCCACAGATGAAAAATACGTCTTTTCATCCCTGTGCAGGATATAGTCTATGAATATTTCCCTTTATTTATATTATGTTGACGATGCTTCTGTCTTATCTGTGATGTATCCAGACTGTGTTTCATGTATCTATATGCTTTTCTGGTATGTTCTTTTAGCAATCTTTCCTATGCTTTTTAGGGATATTTTTAAACTTTACATGGTATCAAGACAATCATCCTGAAATAATTTATTTTTATTCTGTCTTCCTCTAGATCCAAGGAACAAGAAATCAAGTACCCCAATAAGTACACAAAAACCTCTGCCTCCAAAGCTGGAGACTTGGAATCTCTGTGTGGAAGAGAATGAGGATATTACCCTGGGCAAGTTTTTGTTGAGACTTTAACCTTGTAGTAGAGTAAATGAGTAAGTGCACTTAGCACACACAGAAGTGGGTGAGCAATTATTCAAGACCTACAGGCAAAGCTTAACAAAATTTCTGAATCTGCCAAGATTTTAGAAAGCTACTGCTTCCGACTGCAGGTCATCAGCATGGAGAGAGGATTTCAGTTCCAGCAGCATGAACAAGCAATTGTAATTATTGTATCAACTCTGTACTGATAATACTCAACTTAGCAAAAGAGTATTGAAGGGAGAATGCCATCTCAACACAACTACAGAAAGCCATTGGACGGTTGCTCAGACCAGTGACAAGTGAACCTCAACCCTGTTCTCATCACCTGGACAGCCAGGCTTGATGTCAGGGCCCTGAGAGTATCAACCCTCCTGGTAATCTGGCTACTGGGGTTGAGGCCACTTTAGAGATAGTGCAGCTGAGGGTGGACTTCTTCCTTTGATTACAGGGATACCCAGACAGTGCTGCAGGATTGTGGCCTTCAGTTAGAGCATGTTCCTGTGGGAGTTGATTGAGGCTGAGCCTCTACTTTTCAGCTCCTTCTACTTTTCAGGTGCATGTGAGAGACCTAAACCCTGGGTACCATCATGGGGTCTGACCCTCATCCCAGCCAGGCCTCAGGCTTTCTCCATCCCCAGGGGTGTGCCCAATGCCCAGGGCTGAATTTTCCACTGTTGTTCCCTACCTGCCCTACTCCTGTTTAGGGTGGTGGGATGGGCCCTGGCTGCCAGACACTACCCTCATGCCTGAGGAAGTCCCCACTGCTCCCAGCCCCTGACCCTAGAGAACCATTGGACTCGTTTACCCTGGTATGTGTAATCCCATTCTTTAAGTACCTTATGACATTTTCAGTCACTATGGAAACATACTTGTTTTATGAGAATCACAATTTTTAGAAGAATAGTGTTTTCTCATATGATATGGAATTTTGACTACAACATTTAAAAAAATCACAACTTCACAGTTATATGTAACTCAGTAATGGGAGGAAGCACTTATGGTTTAATTAGCATATCTTATGCATCTACTTGCCCGTGTTATTCTTCACAGATATTTAAGGCTCTGATTATAGCATACAGAAATCAGCTTTTTGTAAAGATACTGCAATGCTGTTAACAGAGCACATTAGACATGTACAGGATCGTTAAACTATTCTGAAGGTCTAGATTTAATTCATATTGCTTAAACAATGACCCTTACTGACTCTACAATAGAGATAGTTGCATTTAGTGCGAGATTGATCTGTAAATTAATAGTTTGTTCTGGATGTCAAGAACTGGAATTCTGTCTTAACTTCCAAATTCATTCTTTACAATAATCTATAAGCTAAATTATTCTTTGTTCTGCATTCATTGGTGTTGATTAGTTTAAATTTTCCTTATGTAGTTTTTATTGCATTGCAATCAGACTAATTTTGTTGTTATTATACATTTACACTTCCTTTTTATAACTCTGTTTCTGGAGAATCAAAAGAAGCATAAGATTATTTATTTATTTATTTATTTATTTATTTATTTATTTATTTATTTATTTATTTATTTATGAGAGAACTCATCTACTTCTGTACTCTCAAATATTTCAATAATTATCAATTTTGTCAGGAAAAAGTCAAGTTGACTGCTTGGTGGAATTAACAGAAATTATTAATGTAAAAAACAAATGTAGTGACTTTTAGAAGTGTAATATAATGTTTGGATCTATATAAATTTGAGATTTATTTTAAAAAACCAATATTTTAACTAGTGTTTCTGATTTCAAAGTAAACAGTTTAATGACTATTAATGGAATTTTTACAGGGAATTTTTGAAACCTTATTTTTGTTTTGGAATTTTTCAATAATTTGAAGAATTTTGATTTTTCACTTAATTTAAAAATATTTGAGTGTCTCCTTTTGCTTCAACTTTGATTATTCATCAGATTTCTATTTTGGGGTAATGTTCAATTCAGATCCCATTTGATGACCTGAATTTTATTTCTGGATTTCAGTTGTTTCTGATTCTGAAATTTCAAGTACATTTACTGATTCCAACTGAGAAAGAAATTCTCCAGCTAAAGATTTCCAAAGGTCCTCTTGGTATAAATCTGAATCAATAACAATAATAGGATAGAAATAGGTAAATGCTCTTCACACTCCGTATCTCATATCTGCAAGAAATGTATCCACTGTGACACCACTAAGATTCTATCTTCCCACTGAGAAGCACTGAAACATCATCACTGATCCTGTGGGCAATTTGTATCTATTTTAAACCTATCTGAACAGTCAGGAGAGTTAAGCAGATCCTCAGGGTCCTACCTATGAACCTTCATTTTTTCCTGAACTCATAATTTCTTTTAATCTGTTTGATAGAAGAATTAAAAATCAAAGGAAGAACATGCAATTATATGCTAATATATCAAGAAATTTAAACACTGATATATTTTGCAGTGTTACTTTTTTTTCTTTTTAAATTCTGATCTAGTTTCTGGTTTTTAATCTTTCTGAACTGATCTCATCTTGACTAGGCTGACTAACACCCCTTCCTTCGAAACTATTTTGTTTCTGTATTTGCTTCATTCCATAAAAAAAGCCTGTGATAGCTGAAACATAAATAGTTATATTACCAGGATGAAGAAAAAGTTAAAGAAAGACAAGAAAATGGCCATGATCTACTGAGTTTATGGCTCCAAGGATCATGATTTGTTGCGCTTTATTTTTCAGCTTTAGTATATAGTCAAGGCTGTATGTTATTGACAGCAACTTAAAAATAGTACTTGCAATCGAAAGAGTTTTGTTCAGTCACGTTTTTCTAGGCAGTCTTCTGAAGTCTGATAGATATATGTGCAAGCTGAAGTATTAACTACTTAGAAAATGGTCATGCCAATAATGAGAAAAATCCTTTTGTTATAAAATTTCTCTAGGCTTCACACCTTACTGTGGATATTATGACTGCTTTCTGCCTTTACCTATATGTGTATGTGTGGTGATGCATCTCCAGTATATAGCTTTGAGATGTAAAATTTAGGCTCTTATTAAGTTCAGATGAGGCCACTGCAAAGCAAATAGTCTTCTTCTGTCTCAAAAAAAATGGTTCTACTTGCCCCTTCTTTCCAAGTATGAGGAAAGATTGATAAAGAAACAAATGTTTTAATTTTATTATGAATGAATGTTCGGATTTTATATGTTTATTGTTTTACCAAACTCAAGTACAGATGAACACAGGAAGAATACACTGCATTTAATTGTTTAATATAAATATTAGAAGATGTTTTACTGCTTACAACATTGTCCTTCTGAATGTATAATTAAATTCATAGCTAGCATCTTATTTAAAAAAAAAAAATTCAGCATTTTTTATCAGTGGAAGGATAAGTTGATAAGTTTTACCTCAAACATGACTGCATTCAGTGTGCAATGCCAAATGCATATGTGATTTGTGTTGCTCAGAAAGCGGACAGCTTTGTTTCTCGGTTGCTAGAATTTCTGAATGACATTTGGGATTAGTTCTGGTAAAACTATGTTGAAATAGTCTAGTCCAGATATATATAACTGTTTAAGAGCTTTAGTAATGTGCATCAGTCATTTCAAAAGGAAAGCTAAAAAGCACAACAGTACAACCATTGGGTCAAAAGTCCCCTTATTATTATCACATGCAACAACGAGACACTCCTGTGAGGAAAAGACAATCAGACAATGACAACCACTTATAAAAACTTCAGCTAATAATAATTGTGGTGGTCTGAAACTTGCTAGAGGGCAGATGCCTGCCAAAGCTACTCTATCGCTCACCACCTCAGCTGGACATTGGAGAGGAAATATAACGAAAGTCTCACAGGTCAAGATAAGGACAGAGAGAGATCACTCAGCAATTACTGTCATAGGCAAAACAGATTTGACAGAGGTAAATTAATTTATTACCAATTAAATCAGAGTAGGATAATGAGAAATAAAACTAACTCTTAAAAAGACTTTCAACCCACTCCTCCCTTCTTCCTGGGTTTAACTTTAGTCCTGACTTTCTCTACCTTCTCCCCACCAGTGGCACACCGGGGTGGAGAAAGAATGTTGTGATCAGTTTGTCACATGTTGTTTCTGCCACTTCTTCCTCCTCAGGGGGAGGACTCTTCTTCTGCTTTGGTGTGGGATTCCTCCCATGAGAGACAGTCCTCCGTGAATTTCTCCAGCGTGAGTCCTTCTCACAGGCTGCAGTTCTTCCACTGTGAGTACGCCACGGGGTTGCGAATCCTGCCAGCAAACCTACTCTAGCATGGGCTCCTCTTTCATCATGTGTCAACAAGGTCCTGCTGGGAGTGTGCTCCAGCACACACTTCTCACAGGGTTGCAGCCTCCTTCAGGTATCCTGCTCCAGCATGGTATCCTCCACAGGCTGCAGGATATCTGTTCCACTGTTGACTTCCATGGGCGGCCAAGGAACAGACTAAGTCACAGTGCTCTTTACCACAGGCTGCAGGGAAATCTCTTTCATGGTGCCTGGAGCACCTCCTCCCTCTCCTTCCTCACTGTCCTTGGTGCTTGCAGAGTTGTTTCTCTCTTCACTGGCTGAAACTGCTCTAGCAGGTTTGGGTTTTTTCCTTCTTCAATATGTTGTTCCAGAGGCACTACCACTCTCACTTGGTAGGTTTGGCCCTGGCTAGCAGTGGGTCCATCTTGGAGCCAGCTGGCATATCGGATATAGAGGAAACTTCTAGCAGCTTCTCACACAACTCACCCCTGTAGCTCTCCCCAAAAAAGCGTTGCCACACAAACCCAATACAGTAAAGAATGTAAATAAATGTTACAAAGCACTCTCTTTGCTGTTTGACAGCCTTCTGGTTTTGGGACCTCAATGATTTTACCTTCCATCCTACACTGGTAGCCTCAGTATCGGAAAAGTGTGTATGTAGGTACATCTACTAAACATCTGCTATTGTGCAAGCTTGCAAAAAGTATTCTCCTAAACACCTGAGCCATTGTCTCTAAGTGAAAGAATTTACTTAAAATTTCTGCATGATATCACAGAGGATCAAAGGCCATAACCTACTGGGTGTGTCTTTCATTCATATTTCTTTTGTGGTGAACTTGAGGACAGAGGACACACCTTGACCTTTATGTACAGTCTTCTTTGTTGCTGATAAATGTACTTATAGTAGTGTCCAATCAGAACATAATACATCTCATCTGCTATTATCACAAAACTTCCTGGACAGAGATGAAGCATTGGACTCAGACTGAAGCACTTGCACCTTGTCTTTATGCACAGGGTGACATAAAATCAAGTTAGCATGTTGCCCATACTGACATCAGGCTCCTAGAGAAACACCTAGTGACAGTGCCAAGCTAATTCCGAATTAAGACTTTAAAGATGCTCCTACTGCCTTCTACAGCAAGTACTATCTACTGGCACAAAGCCCATGGATGTGACCTTTCACTTCCTGAGACAGGAACAATCCTCTTAGTCTCATTCCTGTTTATTGCTACAACTCAGCAGTATTTTTGAGGTACATCATAAAGTCTTGATGGATGCATTTGACTCCCCTTAACCAAACTATCAGTACTGTAGTACGGACTCCAAAGGAAATAGAGGTCTGAGCTGTAGCTGGGTCAAGAATTTCATTAGGAAATCCACAAAGGAGCAGAACAACATAGTGAACACAAATCATGCAATTAAAACATGAATAGCAGATGTTTTTCCAACACTCATTTACTGAGGAAAAAAAGAAAGTTCTGGGCGCCAGAAGTCTTGTGCATAACTCTCCCGTTTATGCAATTTGACTATGAGCCAATCTTTTCATCTCATAAATATGACAGCCTAAGTGAGGCTTCATTGAGCTCTCCCTGCTGCATAGCATGGCTGCAGGCTGGTGATCTTCCCTTGAGCTGGGGTGCCTCTCAGCATTGCTTTCAAAGCAACTAAATCTTTTAACAACAACAGAGGCATCCAAACTCTCCTTCTGAGCAGAGACACCGTGATGGGTTTCTGTCTGGTGTTTGAGTTTGTGGGGTTTTTTTGGTAGAATTTGGACTCCTCTCTGGCTAAGGCCAGGTCAGTCAACAACTCTGCAATCAACATATTTAAGAGGGAAACTTGCTGTGTTAGCCTCTTTCTCCTGTCTTTTTTATTGGCGAGCTTTTTGTTTTGGAGAGGAATTGGATGTGAGAGGAGCAACCACGTGGTCACCCAGCTCAGTGAAGAGAAAGGTACTAAAGCAGAGATTTCCCTGAGGCCATGGTGAGATGGCAGGCTGAGGCCCTGCAGACTGAAGAGAATATTCAGGATGCAACAGCATGTGGAGAACCCTACTCTGGAGGAGCAGATGGTGCCAGAGCAGAAGCTTGAAGCGTGCCAAGATTCCAAGGGAAGTCCAAGCTGGAGCAGGTCCATCACTGGGAGGACTGCAGTCCTCAGGTGGGACCCACATTTGTGGGAAGGTCTCATGTTGAAGAGGTTTGAGGAGGACTGTCTCCAGTGAGAGGGACACCACTTGGCAGCAGGGGAAGATTTCAGGGAATCATATCCCCAAGGA